>NC_058084.1:66159164-66366201 GCF_014858855.1 Bufo gargarizans | reverse complement strand
TCTGTTCTCCAAAATAAGATATGGTAAATTAAAAGGTCATAAAAAAAAAAGCCATAAAAAGCCATCTTCTAACTATGTGAATCAAAAAGTTAAGAAATTATGATTCCTGGAAGGCAGGCAGGACAAGACAAAAAAAAGGCTGTCCTGAAAGGGTTAAATCTGTGTAAATGTATGTATGTGTGTGTGTATATATATGTATATATATACGCATACACACTCACCTAAAGAATTATTAGGAACACCTGTTCTATTTCTCATTAATGCGATTATCTAGTCAACCAATCACATGGCAGTTGCTTCAATGCATGTAGGGTTGTGGTCCTGGTCAAGACAATCTCCTGAACTCCAAACTGAATGTCAGAATGGGAAAGAAAGGTGGGCTACAACAGCAGAAGACCCCACTGGGTACCACTCATCTCCACTACAAATAGGAAAAAGAGGCTACAATTTGCACAAGCTCACCAAAATTGGACTGTTAAAGACTGGAAAAATGTTGTCTGGTCTGATGAGTCTCGATTTCTGTTGAGACATTCAAATGGTAGAGTCCGAATTTGGCGTAAACAGAATGAGAACATGTATCCATCATGCTTTGTTACCACTGTGCAGGCTGGTGGTGGTGGTGGTGTAATGGTGTGGGGGATGTTTTCTGGGCACACTTTAGGCCCCTTAGTGCCAATTGGCCATCGTTTAAATGCCACGGGCTACCTGAGCATTGTTTCTGACCATGTCCATTCCTTCATGACCACCATGTACCCATCCTCTGATGGCTACTTCCAGCAGGGTAATGCACCATGTCACAAAGCTCGAATCATTTCAAATTGGTTTCTTGAACATGACAATGAGTTCACTGTACTAAAATGGCCCCCACAGTCACCAGATCTCAACCCAATAGAGCATCTTTGGGATGTGGTGGAACGGGAGCTTCGTGCCCTGGATGTGCATCCCTCAAATCTCCATCAACTGCAAGATTCTATCCTATCAATATGGGCCAACATTTCTAAAGAATGCTATCAGCACCTTGTTGAATCAATGCCACGTAGAATTAAGGCAGTTCTGAAGGCAAAAGGGGGTCCAACACCGTATTAGTATGGTGTTCCTAATAATTCTTTAGGTGAGTGTAAATATATATATATATATTGTGAGGTTTAGCTCGTTTCCAGGGGTCATGTTTACAGATTTCTTCTCAGACCACATATTTTTCAAACCGTGCTTTATTGCGACACAAGCACCAACTAAAACAGTACAAAATAAAAGCCTGCCCCTCTGGGCTCTACCTAAATACAATAACTGAAGCCCTGACTCAACTACAGGTTACAATTCATACCTGGCATCAGGCCCGGCTTTCCCAGTCAAACAGTTCCCCAGCCCCAGGCTGTGCAAATATGAGTCCCTTTGAGGGATTGTGGTCCAGCAGTCCTCCCCACTTTGGCCTTGTGACCTTTGTGCCACAGGCATCACTGCGTCCCTCAAATTACAGGCCGTCTCTTAGCCTCATGGTCCCTCAGCCTACCCGGCTGAGACCACTACAAGCCTCTACAGGTCTCTGTTCCCGGATAACACACTCCCCCCTAACTGACAACCTGGGAGGTGCTTTATCCCATTCTGATTATCACAAACCTCACCTGCGATCCTCTCTGGACTAAGGTAACACCCATCCTGGAAGGGTGTGGATTGGCAGATCCCACTTCCAGTCCTATCTGCCAATCCAACTAAAATTCAGCCCAGAATATACCAAAAACAACCTTGTCTCAGCAATTACATGCTGCTGAGACTATTGCATCCCAGATTAAAGCTATCCCACCCACCTAAGGTATCTGAGTGGGATATACATACCTTCCTGCACGGTCCACCTAATCACATATCCCCCACCGTCTGTTCACACCTATGGAGGTGAACACTTGTAAAATCCAGATGCTCGTGAGAGGGCATCCGCCGCACACCTTTCCCTTTATTTTTCCACACCCATGTCAGCAGATCTTGGTTTATCGCCAAAACTGATGTTCTGCCTTACAGATAGTGTTTAAAGGACTCCAGTGTCCATGTAATGGGCTGACCCTCTCTTTCTACTCTTTGACCTCGCTCTCCCTTTGTATTGCATAGCTGCTTCAGCAGATCATGCTTCTCACGGCTCGCCCCTTTTCCACGCATCTGGACCACTTTTTTCTACTTTTCAGCATGGGCTTCCTTGGATTTTGGGGCAGATTCAGAGTCTTCTGTGTCTTCAGTGGCTTTTCCCACTTCAGCAGCCGCTCCTTTCATCTTAACTTTTGTCTCTGCAGCACCTGGGGACTTCATGTCCTCCAACACACGGGCCTTAGCTTCTTCAGCCCTAGTCTTTTTTGAGTTTCCATTGTTTTCATTGACCTTCTCATTCTACTTGGCACGGCAGCATATACTTGCCCTCTTAACTCCTCCTCCTCTTTCTCACCGCAGTAGGAGGCACCGGGGACTTCACCAGACTCGCAGTCTTCTGGTATCTTTTCCATAGGCTCACCCAAGATTTTGTTCTCCTTTCGGGCAGGATTCAGGAGAGCCAGCCCATCGTAGTAGACTGGAACCTCATACTGGTCATCCACCTCCTCGTATTTCTTCCCCAGCAAGCTGCTGGCTATTTGGAAGGGCTTGTAGGCGGAGGGAACATCTTTTAGGCCAGGGCTAGACTTTACCAAGAGTCTTTTGGCTTCCGCAGCACAATCAGCCTCATCAACTTGGTCAGAAGAGACCTCTTCCATCTTTTACACATCCTTTAGGTGGTACAGGACAGCCAATTGAGACGTTTCAGCACATGGACATATCCCCTACCTTATAAATTAACCCGATCTGGATGCCATTTTACATTCAGTCTTTTGCCAGTGTAGGGAGAGATTGTTGTGTGGAGCAGGGGCAGACTGTTAAAGATGCTAGCTAATAGGGCCACAAAAGTCTTTTTAAGGACTGGTATAGGTGTGCTATCGATAGGTGTGACTTACTGAGGGGTTTAATATACTTATAATGTACTTTCTAACATAGAAAGTATATTTTAGTGCATTTGTATTGTGCAGCAGTTGTTTGCGGTTCTGCTGCGATACTGCAGATACACAGAGTGTCAAACGCTATTGAAACAAATAATTTCAACTGGTGTGATATACCAGTTGCCCCCCCAAAAAAAGTGATTGAAACAGGGGTATGATATACCAATAAACTTTCTATATAGTGCATTTGGGTAGTGCAGCATTTATTTGCGGTTTTGCTGCGTTACTGCAGCTACACAGAGTGACAATCGATATTGGAGCAAACAATTTCTACTGGTTTGATATGCCAATTGCCCCCCAAAAAAAACTGATTGAAGCAAGGGGTGTGATATACCAATAATATACTTTCTATATAGTGCATTTAGGTAGTGCAGAATTTGTTTGTGGTTTTGCTGCATTACTGCAGGTACACAGAGTGACAAATGCTATTGGAACAAATAATTTTTACTGGTGCGATATATCAGTTGCCCCCCAAAAAAACTGATTAAAGCAGCGGTGTGATATACCAATTATATACATTCTATATAGTGCATTTGGGTAGTGCAGCATTTGTTTGTGGTTTTGCTGCGTTACCTCAGCTACACAGTGTCAAACGCTATTGAAACAAATAATTTCAACTGGTGTGATATACCAGTTGCCCCCCCAAAAAAAGTGATTGAAACAGGGGTATGATATACCAATAAACTTTCTATATAGTGCATTTGGGTAGTGCAGCATTTATTTGCGGTTTTGCTGCGTTACTGCAGCTACACAGAGTGACAATCGATATTGGAGCAAACAATTTCTACTGGTTTGATATGCCAATTGCCCCCCCAAAAAAACTGATTGAAGCAAGGGGTGTGATATACCAATAATATACTTTCTATATAGTGCATTTAGGTAGTGCAGAATTTGTTTGTGGTTTTGCTGCATTACTGCAGGTACACAGAGTGACAAATGCTATTGGAACAAATAATTTTTACTGGTGCGATATATCAGTTGCCCCCCAAAAAAACTGATTAAAGCAGCGGTGTGATATACCAATTATATACTTTCTATATAGTGCATTTGGGTAGTGCAGCATTTGTTTGTGGTTTTGCTGCGTTACCTCAGCTACACAGTGACAAACGCTATTGGAACAAATAATTTCTACTGGTGTGATATACTAGTTGCCCCCCCAAAAAAAAAATGATTGAAGCAGGGGTGTTATATACCAATTATATACTTTCTATATAGTGCATTCGGTAGTGCAGCATTTGTATGCGATTTTGCTGCGATACCACAGCTATACAAAGTGACAAACGCTATTGGAACAAATTTCTACTGGTGTGATATACCAGTTGCCCCCCAAAATAAGTGATTGAAGCTGCGATGTTATGTACAAATAACATACTTTCTATATAGCGCATTTGGCTAGTGCAGCATTTGTTTGTGTTTTTGCTGCGTTACCTCAGCTACACAGTGACAAACGCTATTGGAACAAATAATTTCTACTGGTGTGATTTATTAGTTTCCCCCAAAAAAACGGATTGAAGCAGGGGTGTTATATACCAATAATATATTTTCTATATAGTGCCTTTAGGTAGTGCAGCATTTGTTTGTGGTTTTGCTCCGTTACCGCAGCTACACAGAGTGACAAATGCTATTGGAACAAATTATTTCAACTGGTGTAATATACCAGTTGCCCCTCCAAAAAAGTGATTGAAGCTGGGGTGTTTTGTACAAATAATATACTTTCTATATAGTGCATTTGGGTAGTGCAGCATTTGTTTGCGGTTTTGCTGCGTTACCCCAGAAACACAGAGTGACAAACGCTATTGGAGCAAATAATTTCTACTGGTGTTATTTACCAGTTGCCCCCCCAAAAAAGTGATTGAAGCAGGGGTGCGATATCCCAATTATACACTCACCTAAAGAATTATCAGGAACACCAAACTAGTACAGTGTTGGACCCGCTTTTGCCTTCAGAACTGCCTTAATTCTACGTGGCATTGATTCAACAAGGTGCTGATAGCATTCTTTAGAAATGTTGGCCCATATTGATAGGATAGAATCTTGCAGTTGATGGAGATTTGAGGGATGCACATCCAGGGCACGAAGCTCCCGTTCCACCACATCCCAAAGATGCTCTATTGGGTTGAGATCTGGTGACTGTGGGGGCCATTTTAGTACAGTGAACTCATTGTCATGTTCAAGAAACCAATTTGAAATGATTCGAGCTTTGTGACATGGTGCATTTTCCTGCTGGAAGTAGCCATCAGAGGATGGGTACATGGTGGTCATGAAGGGATGAACATGGTCAGAAACAATGCTCAGGTAGCCCGTGGCATTTAAACGATGGCCAATTGGCACTAAGGGGCCTAAGGTGTGCCCAGAAAACATCCCCCACATCATTACACCACACCACCAGCCTGCACAGTGGTAACAAGGCATGATGGATACATGTTCTCATTCTGTTTACGCCAAATTCGGACTCTACCATTTGAATGTCTCAACAGAAATCGAGACTCATCAGACCAGGCAACATTTTTCCAGTCTTCAACAGTCCAATTTTGGTGCGCTCGTGCAAATTGTAGCCTCTTTTTCCTATTTGTAGTGGAGATGAGTGGTACCCGGTGGGGTCTTCTGCTGTTGTAGCCCATCCGTCTCAAGGTTGTGCGTGTTGTGGCTTCATAAATGCTTTGCTGCATACCTCGGTTGTAACGAGTGGTTATTTCAGTCAACGTTGCTCTTCTATCAGCTTGAATCAGTCGGCCCATTCTCCTCTGACCTCTAGCATCAACAAGGCATTTTCGCCCACAGGACTGCCGCATACTGGATGTTTTTCCCTTTTCACACCATTCTTTGTAAACCCTGGAAATGGCTGTGCATGAAAATCCCAGTAACTGAGCAGATTGTGAAATACTCAGACCGGCCCGTCTGGCACCAACAACCATGCAATGCTCAAAATTGCTTAAATCACCTTTCTTTCCCATTCTGACATTCAGTTTGGAGTTCAGGAGATTGTCTTGACCAGGACCACAACCCTACATGCATTGAAGCAACTGCCATGTGATTGGTTGACTAATCACATTAATGAGAAATAGAACAGGTGTTCCTAATAATTCTTTAGGTGAGTGTATACTTTCTATATAGTGCATCTGGTTAGTGCAGCATTTGTTTGCGGTATTGCTGCGTTACCTCAGCTACACAGAGTGACAAACGCTATTGGAACAAATAATTTCTACTGGTGTGATATACCAGTTGCCCCCCCAAAAAATGATTGAAGCAGGGGTGTTATATACAAGTAATATACTTTCTATATAGTGCATTTGGGTAGTGCAGCATTTGTTTGCAGTTTTGCTGCGTTGCCTTAGCTACTCAGAGTGACAAACGCTATTGGAACAAATCATTTCTACTGGTGTGATATACAGTACCAGTTGCCACCCCCAAAAAGTGATTGAAGCAGGGGTATGATATACCATTTATTTACTTTCTATATAGTGCATTTGGGTAGTGCAGCATTTGTTTGCGGTTTTGCTGCGTTTCCTCAGCTACACATAGTGACAAACGCTATTGGAACAAATAATTTCTACTAGTGTGATATAACAGTTTCCCCCCAAAAAAAAACTGATTGAAGCAGGGGTGTGATATATTAATCACTGTATTTTCCGGCATATAAGACGACTGGGCATATAAGACGACCCCCCAACTTTTCTATTTAAAATATAGGATTTGGGCTATACTCGCAATATAAGATTACCCCTGCCTGCCCAGCCCTCCCTGTCTCCAAGACGATCTTCTCCAGTCCAGGGCTTCAGTAGCATCTTGGCTGCCATGGTAACCTATCTTTTTCTTTTCACATTTTCCCACATAGGAACTGCTAAGGGCTAGGAAAAGATGGTGGGTTCATTGCCATGGGGGATCTGTGGATGGCACTGTTATGGAGGGAATCTGTGGATGGCACTGTTATGGAGGGAATCTGTGGATGGCACTGTTATGGAGGGAATCTGTGGATGGCACTGTTATGGAGGGAATCTGTGGATGGCACTGTTATGGAGGGAATCTGTGGATGGCACTGTTATGGAGGGAATCTGTGGATGGCACTGTTATGGAGGGAATCTGTGGATGGCATTGTTATGGAGGGGGATCTGTGAATGGCACTGTTATGGGAGGGGGATCTGTGGATGGCACTGTTATGGGGAGGGGGATCTGTGGATGGCACTGTTATGGGAAGGGGGATCAGTGGATGACACTGCTCACAGCAGTATACTATCTAAGGCCTATTCCTTAACCCACAGTAACTTGAACTTAAAATCAGTGCTTTGATCTTTATTACCTTACAATGAAGCTCCAGTAACAGGCAGAGCGGGCGGCAGCGTAACATCACTCACTCACGTGACATGCCTGCTCCGCCTGCTTCATTCATAAAGTGAGCGGAGCAGGCACGTCAAATGAGGGAGTGAAGTTATGCTGCCGCCCACTCTGCCTGTTACCGGAGCTTCATTGTAAGGTAATAAAGACAATAGAGCTGATATAAAGTTCAAGTTACTGCGGGTTAAGGAGTAGCCTCCTGTGCACTGCGAGTTCTGCCTGCTTCTCCTCCTTCTCCTCCCTATCTGCTGCTCCGTCTCTCCCTCTGAACTCCCCTCCTCTTCCTCTCTTGTGGGCACCCACGTGACGTCCATTGACACATCATCATCATCACCTTTACTACCACTGACATTAGAGATCTTGGAGTAGGCAGAAACAGCGGGGACCACCCTCTTTGGGCTGATCTGGGTACTGTTGTCAGACCGCTGGGTGGCGATCGTTGCTACCTCCTCTTCCTGATCCGATGCGAAGAATGGCTGCACATCGGTATGGTCTGGAAATGGATGGGAAAATAATTCCTCTGACTCCAGTGGAGGGTCTAATGAGTATTTGCTGGAAGCCGGTAAATAAAACCCCTTAATCGATATTTGGTAAAAGCTGGTCTATCGCAGGCCTCAATCAATATTTAGTGGAAGCCGGTATATCAATACCCTGTATCAGTATTTTGTGGAAACAGGTATATAGAACCCAATAATCAGTATTTGCTGGAAGCAGGTATATCATACCTTTTAATCAATATTTGGTGGAAGCTGGTGTATCACACCCCTCAATCAGTATTTTGTGGAAGCAGGTATATCACATACCCTTAATCAGTTTTTTTGGGGGGAAACAGGTATATCACACCTGTTGCAATTATTTATTCCAATAGCGTTTGTCCCTCTATCTAGCTGTGGTATCTCAGCAGAACCGCACACAACTTCTGCACAATACAAATGCACTATAATATACTTTCTATGTTAGAAGGTATATTATAGGTATATCACACCCCTCAATATATATTTTTTTTTTTGGGGGGGGGGGCAACAGGTATATCACACCAGTTGCAATTAGTTATTCGAATAGCATTTGTCCCTCAATATAGCTGTGGTATCTCAGCAGAACCGCACACAACTGCTGCACAATACAAATGCACTATAATACAGGGAGTGCAGAATTATTAGGCAAGTTGTATTTTTGAGGATTAATTTTATTATTGAACAACAACCATGTTCTCAATGAACCCAAAAAACTCATTAATATCAAAGCTGAATATTTTTGGAAGTAGTTTTTAGTTTGTTTTTAGTTTTAGCTATTTTAGGGGGATATCTGTGTGTGCAGGTGACTATTACTGTGCATAAATATTAGGCAACTTAACAAAAAACAAATGTATACCCTTTTCAATTATTTATTTTTACCAGTGAAACCAATATAACATCTCAACATTCACAAATATACATTTCTGACATTCAAAAACAAAACAAAAACAAATCAGTGACCAATATAGCCACCTTTCTTTGCAAGGACACTCAAAAGCCTGCCATCCATGGATTCTGTCATGTGTTTTGATCTGTTCACCATCAACATTGCGTGCAGCAGCAACCACAGCCTCCCAGACACTGTTCAGAGAGGTGTACTGTTTTCCCTCCTTGTAAATCTCACATTTGATGATGGACCACAGGTTCTCAATGGGGTTCAGATCAGGTGAACAAGGAGGCCATGTCATTAGATTTTCTTCTTTTATACCCTTTCTTGCCAGCCACGCTGTGGAGTACTTGGACGCATGTGATGGAGCATTGTCCTGCATGAAAATCATGTTTTTCTTGAAAGATGCAGACTTCTTCCTGTACCACTGCTTGAAGAAGGTGTCTTCCAGAAACTGGCAGTAGGACTGGGAGTTGAGCTTGACTCCATCCTGTCATGGAACCATGAACCAGACGTACAACAAGAGATAAGTGGAAATAAGAAGGCTTTATTGAAAATCAAGCTGTAAGCAAAAGTCCAAACGGATGGCTAAACCGAAGCAGGGTCTTGCGTAGACAGAGGTCAGGAACCAGAAGGGTAGTCAGACGAAGCCTGGATCAGGAACCAGCAGGGTAGTCAGACGAAGCCAGGATCAGGAACCAACGGGGTAGTCAGACGAGGCCAGGATCAGGAACCAGAAGCAGCAGCAGTCTTAGAAGCATGTGAACACAGGAGGACCAAGCAAGGAACTGAAGCCACAGACCTCCTATATATATGAGCTAGGCATCCAGCTCCTCCCAGTGGGAAGGAGAAGCCGCAGGGTGGGAGGCTACAAGAAACCCAGAAACCAAGATGGCCGCCAGCACATGTCAAACGAAGGAGAACAGTAAGAAGGTAAGACCATGACACATCCTCAACCTGAAAAGGCCCCACAAGCTCATCTTTGATGATACCAGCCGAAACCAGTACTCCACCTCCACCTTGCTGGCGTCTGAGTCGGACTGGAGCTCTCTGCCCTTTACCAATCCAGCCACGGACCCATCCATCTGGCCCATCAAGACTTACTCTCATTTCATCAGTCCATAAAACCTTAGAAAAATCAGTCTTGAGATATTTCTTGGCCCAGTCTTGACGTTTCAGCTTGTGTGTCTTGTTCAGTGGTGGTCGTCTTTCAGCCTTTCTTACCTTGGCCATGTCTCTGAGTATTGCACACCTTGTGCTTTTGGGCACTCCAGTGATGTTGCAGCTCTGAAATATGGCCAAACTGGTGGCAAGTGGCATCTTGGCAGCTGCACGCTTGACTTTTCTCAGTTCATGGGCAGTTATTTTGCGCCTTGGTTTTTCCACACGCTTCTTGCGACCCTGTTGACCATTTTGAATGAAACGCTTGATTGTTCGATGATCACGCTTCAGAAGCTTTGCAATTTTAAGAGTGCTGCATCCCTCTGCAAGATATCTCACTATTTTTGACTTTTCTGAGCCTGTCAAGTCCTTCTTTTGACCCATTTTGCCAAAGGAAAGGAAGTTGCCTAATAATTATGCACACCTGATATAGGGTGTTGATGTCATTAGACCACACCCCTTCTCATTACAGAGATGCACATCACCTAATATGCTTAATTGGTAGTAGGCTTTCGAGCCTATACAGCTTGGAGTAAGACAACATGCATAAAGAGGATGATGTGGTCAAAATACTCATTTGCCTAGTAATTCTGCACTCCCTGTATACTTTCTGTGTTAGAAGGTATATTATAGGTATATCACACCCCTCAATCAGTTTTTTTGGGGGGGAGAAACAGGTATATTACACCAGTTGCAATTAGTTATTCCAATATCGTTTGTCCCTCTGTATAGCTGCAGTATCGCAGCAGAACCGCACACAACTGCAAATACAAATGCACTATAATATACTTTCTATGTTAGAAAGTATATTATAAGTATATCACACCCCTCTGTATGTCACACCTATCGATAGCACACGTATACCAGTCCTTAAAAGGACTTTTGTGGCCCTATTAGTGTCACCACCAGACATCTGAGAAGCTCTGACAGACGTCCTTCAGAACCTCCTCTTTGAGGTTCCTTTTGTTTTGCTTTCATTTTCTCATCTCGTTAGCCTCTCTCAGCTGTCATGTAGTTGCACTGATTGCATCCCTTTAAATCCCCTCCCATACTGCATCACTTTGCGGTTTATAAAACTTCCTGGAGTGTGTGCATGCTGATGCTACTACTGAGTCTTCTACAGATACGTTTTGTTCATTCATTTGTGTTTTCCTGTTTGCTGGATCCCAGGTGACCCTGACTCCCTCCGTATCAAGTGTAGGGAACCAGTGGTCGTGTCCCCTCACTATTATAGGGTGTTCAGGTGTTATACAGTCGAGATACGAGGATATGCGATCATCTACCATTGAGATTTTTGCATAGGCTGAGCAGTTAGGGAGAGAGCCAGGTCTGTTGTAGGGCTCTCCCTTTTGTTCCTTAGTTTTGGATCCAGTCAGTCAGATCTTCATTTTGTGTCTTCTAATTTTCTGTACACCTTCTGTGACATTATAAACCGCCAAAACCGTCTCAAGCATGGATCCGGTTTCACTTTTGACTGAACACATGCAGGGTCTTTCACTGGAGGTAGCAGATCTCCGTAAGACTGTTTCTCAGTTTCAGGTGACCGGTTCAGCTTGCGTTCATGGAGTTTGTTCTGAGCCTAAGATCTCGCTCCCGGATACGTTCTCCGGGAGTAGTGAGAATTTTGTTTGTTTTAGAGAGGCTTGCAAACTCAATTTTTGCCTACTTCCCCGTTCCTCTGGTGATGAAGAGCAGAGGGTGGGGATCATCATCTCGCTGCTCAGGGATAACGCTCAGTCCTGGGACTTTCCGCTGCCGGTGGGGGCATGGCCCCTCTGTTCAGTGGATGAATTTTTTTTAGCCCTGGGTCAGATATATGATGCTCTGGATCGTATTGTTCTGGCTGAGTCTAGACTACGTCTTTTATGCCAGGGTAAACAGTCCGGAGAGATATACTGTTCAGAATTTCGGAGATGGGCAGCTGATACTGGTTGGAATGATGCTTCACTCCGAAGTCAATTTTGCCATAGTCTTTCAGAGGGATTGAAAGATGCATTTGCCTTTCATGAGACCTACCTCCTTGGACTCTGCCATGTCTCGGGCCGTTCATATTGACAGGCGTCTTAGAGAGAGAGGAGAGATCACTCCTTCCTTTCATACTCAGTCCAAGGACAGTGTGGCGGTCTCATTCAGTGCACAGAGGTCTCAGTCGCTCTCAATCCCTTCTGAGCAGGAGCCCATGCAGCTGGGTTTGATTGCCTCTGACAATAGAAGATTCAGCCCTCATAGGAAGGTTTGTTTATCTTGTGGAGGTATAAATCATTTGGCAAATGTTTGTCACTCTAGGAGATTCAGGCAGTTTTTTGAGAGTAATAAAGTAACAAAAATAAAAAAATCCTCTAAAAATGTTCTATCTGTTACTATTGGCAAGGTTGATGCGGAAATTAATGGTTTTCCGTTTGCTTGTAGTTCCCGTTTTGTCCTACCTGCCAGGGTGGCGCTAGAGAGCAAGAACATTTTTTGTGAGTTTTTTGTAGATAGTGGAGCAGCTGTCAATCTCATTGATAATCAATTTGCTATAACTCATGGTTTCCAGGTATGCACTTTGGGAAAGGGTATACCTGTTTTTGCTATTGATTCCGTTCCACATTCTCATGAAATCGTTAAAGGGCATAGTTCACAATATCCGTTTGATTGTGAGTGATACTCATGTTGAGGATGTGTCATGTTTCGTCCTAAGCGGGTTGCCTACTCCTCTAGTGTTGGGGCTACCCTGGCTCACTAAACATAACCCCACCATTGATTGGCAAGCGAGGCAAATAAATGGTTGGAGTGACTTTTGCAGAGAGAATTGCTTCACGACATCTGTTTCTGAGGTTTCTACTAAGACTGTCCCATCTTTTCTCTCTGAATTTTCGGATGTGTTCTCTGAGAGTGGTGTTCAGGACTTGCCCCCTCACAGGGAGTACGATTGCCCTATTAATCTCAACCCAGGCGCAGAGCTGCCTAAATCTCATTTATACAATCTCTCCCAACCTGAAAGGGTCGCTATGCGTGCTTATATCTCTGAGAGTCTGAGAAAGGGACACATACAACTCTCGAAGTCACCTGTTGCCGCTGGTTTTTTCTTTGTTAAGAAAAAAGATGGTTCTGTAAGACCATGTCTGGATTTCAGGGAGCTGAACAGTATCACAATTCGTGACCCTTATCCGCTTCCTCTGATCCCGGACCTGTTTAACCAGATTGTTGGGGCTAAAGTTTTTTCCAAGTTGGATCTAAGAGGGGCATACAACCTGGTCAGGGTCAGAGAAGGAGACGAATGGAAGACGGCCTTCAATACCCCTGAGGGCCATTTTGAAAATTTGGTCATGCCTTTTGGTTTGATGAATGCTCCAGCCGTCTTTCAGCATTTTGTGAACAGCATTTTTTATCATTTAATAGGGAAATTGTGGATGACGGACACTGTTATGGGGGGATCTGTGGATGACGGACACTGTTATGGGGGTATCTGTGGATGACGGACACTGTTATGGGGGTATCTGTGGATGACGGACACTGTTATGGGGGTATCTGTGGATGACGGACACTGTTATAGGGGGGATCTGTGGATGACGGACACTGTTATAGGGGGGATCTGTGGATGACGGACACTGTTATGGGGGGATCTGTGGATGACGGACACTGTTATGGGGGGATCTGTGGATGACGGACACTGTTATGGGGGGGATCTGTGGATGACTGACACTGTTATGGGGGGGATCTGTGGCTTGCACTGTTACGGGGGGATCTGTGGCTGACACTGGTACAGGGGGATCTGTGGATGGCACTGTTACAGGGGGATCTGTGGATGGCACTATTATATACCGTATGTGCCATCCACAGACCCCTCAGCCCATAACAGTGCCATTCACAGATCACCCCCCCCTGTAACAGTGCCATCCACAGATCGCGATCCGAATCCCCATCCCCCCCCGCCCGCCGCCGCCGCCGCCGCCATCATACAAATATAAGATGTCACATTGAATTAATAGATATTAAACATGCCCCCCAACTCCTATTACTACCTCACATCCTACGGTAATCGCTTCTGTAAAATTCAAGCCGGGCGGCCGGCGCGTCTCACTGACGTCACTTGCCTGCGCCGCCTACTTCATTCATAAAGTAGGCGGTGCAGGCACGTGACACAAGTTACGCTGCCGCCCGCCCGGCCTGAATTCTACAAAAGGAATAGGATGTAAGGTAGTAATAGCAGTTGGGGGGCATGTTTAATATCTATTACTTGAATTTAAGATCTTATACCGGAGCGGCGGGGCGGTGCTATACTACACTGACTGCACCGCCCCGCCGCTATTGCCGGCCCCCAGCTCCTCCTCCCAGTCCCTCCCCGAGTCCCCGCTCTGCCCATACATCGCAGCTTGCGATGTAAAACTGGGTGCATTCGCCCCATAAGACATTTCTTTGCATTTCTCCCCCATTTTGGGGGAAGAAAAAGTGCGTCTTATGGGGCGAAAAATACGGTAACTAATTTAGTGTATTATAATAAAGATTTTTTGTTTTGATTTTTAGCGTCCCTATTTGCAGTGAGTTGCATTTTTGGATGCTACCAATGTTTATATTTTTATTGTTGATTTTTTATGTTAAAATGGGAAAGGAGATGATTTTAATTTTTTATATTTTTGTGTTTTTTATTATTTTTTTCTGTCACTGATTGCTTGTACCATAGACTGCACAAGTAAATTACTGCACTATCTTGGATGTTAACTGGCTGTCCATCAAGCCTTGCCGCAGGCATGGCTTAACAGGCTGTTTGGTAGTTTTCAATAACAGGCCTGGGAACACACAACTTATCGAAGCCCTGATTGCAGGGCCACTACCTCTTTCTAACCACTCTGTGTCACTTTTTACTGCAGTATATGAAAAGTAAATTTACCTGGATCAAAGTTATCTCTGGTCCCAGTCATTGCAGCTGGGTGTCAGCTATATTACACAACCAGCACCCGCAACATTTAGAGCAGGCTCAGCTCAGGAGTCTGCGCCATACATTTACTGTGCACTTATGATGAACAGTTATGTTGTTCTGCCTGCACAGGCTTAATAAATGTTTCTAATAGTGTTGCAAAAAATTATTGTAAGAATAATAAGAATGTGTTTTCAACATACTATATAACTATACTATAATGTTTTTTTGAAGCATTATTTCCAGATCTGCAGTATATCATTTTAAGCATTGTGTTATAACCCCCTCCCAACAAAAATGTTTTGAAAATGTTAATTTATCATTACAATACAGCTGAAAAACAATTACTAAAAGAAGGATATTCCTGCAATATATTTTCTGCTTGTAAAAAATCGCTTGGGTAAACATGGTACTTAGCAATAAAAGTGTGCATACACTGAAGACTAATAAATGAAGTCTACAAACGCACTTGCCATTTCTTATCCAAAACTTTTTGAGCAGGAAGTAAAACATTTTCCCACTGGATGAAATAACATTATTATTGGCCTCAGCAAATAAGACATATTTAAATGTTCTATGTGTCCAAGAGCTTGTTCTCCCTCGGCTAATAACTTGAATGCTGGAAATATTTCAAATAAGAGGGAGTTCACGGCTCCTACGTCCTGCTCTCAATATATCTCCCTCTCGTGTAAACAAGTAAACCATTATGTTTCTTATTGAGATAAAGCCTACAATGATAAGTGGGGACTTTCATAAGACAAAGAGCTTCCTATTGCGAGTGTGGACAATCTTCCAGAAAACCCTGTGTTTTGGCAAATCTTACCAGATTAATCTATTAGGCATCTTCTTTCATTATCAAATTTCCGCTGCCTATCACAGTGGCTGCCTTATCGAGAGCCCATTTTTCAATAGCTGGCCCATTCCTAAGATTTCAGGTGCTAGCCTCCTGTGCTCCGAAAACAGGTGTCTCTTCTGTTTTCAGGCTGGAAAGGTCTCTGCGCAGAAGCCTGGGAAAGGGCAGGAATATCAGCCACTGTTCTACCTGAAGGAACAGGTAACTGAAAACTGTTGATTCAATGAATTGAACTTAATTGGCACACATTAGCTCGCAGTAAGTGTTTTGGGAAAAAAAAAGAAAAAGAAATGCCTTCAAACCACCCCACAAAGGCCTTAATAACACTCACAATGTAAAAACAATGGCCAATTCTTCTAGACATTGTGATTTATAAAGTGTGCACAATCTTTTCATTGCATTTTTCTAGTTTAAATGCACGGTTAAGCACATTGCTTACACTGCTTACTTCAGAGCACAATGCAGAAGGTAATATCCCAAAGCAATTAATAGGATGGATCAGGTTCTTTCTCTATGTGTGGGCAGGCCAGTCTGCATTTTTCCTCATTCTCTATTTTCGCAGACCTTTTGCACCTGTAGTTCTGCTTGGCTATCTATGCAAGAAAGATTGGGGGCAGTCTATTAAAAGTGTAATTTTGAATGTCAAAATTAGAAATTGGGAAATGTGGCAAAATTTTCTCAGGCATACAAAAATGTCTCATGGTGTACTCAGGACATCTTATAACTACCGCTATTACTATTTACTTTTAGTTTGTGAAATATGGATTTTATATGTATTCTAACATTTACAAAGACTGCATTATGACAATTCCCACCACCATAATGTTAGGCGGTCAGCCCTTATGGGTTGCCTTTGCATGTGACTATTAACTTAATACAAAATAACCCACAGTGTTAGTGCATCTAGCTCCAACACATATCACGTTAATAGTGCTTTACCCATTTTCAGGAGACTGGCTGGTTATACTTGGCTCGGATCCCTTGGCTCAGATATATGATTTGGGCAATGGAAACCCCTGAAACCGATGGCAGATTTCTCTTGGGTGTGACTTATCTGTGATCTCTTCAGGCTAGGACTTGGTTCAAGAGATAGGTAAACCAGTCAAGATTTGTTTCAGTTCCAGACCTGAATCGGTTCGGACTGAACAGAAGTTGCTCCAATTGCCATAAAAGTTGGTATGTAACCCTCTCTAGCCTCCTAGGACCCATCATTTTTAGAAAAACGTGTTATCTCCCTCCTACCCAATTTCTGGAACGCAAAGACAGCAATAGTACTGTAAATGATGTCTGAGTAACTCTGGCATACATAGCTGTGGGTAAACGCACATTTATGGTGTTAACAAACAGAGTGTTTGAAAAAAAAACAACAACCCGGCATGTCTCATGCTTTTTCATATTTTAAAACTTCCAAAAATTGTCCCTTTTCGTGGGTAGATGTTTAAACACACACAGTGATATGGGATCAAAAAATAAATATGATGGTTGGCAAGTGGCATAAGTGGCATGATGCAGGCCGCACCAGTAGCTGTACAGTAACAGTGGGAAGATGTGGCACCACCAGTAAGGTGAGATCTGTTTATTGGAATCAGCCTGAGCTGTGAGAAGATGTCGGTATTGATGCACTAATCACATACGTATACTGCTTAATTAAATTGAATCCCCCCCCAAAATTACATTTCAACTGTGTGGAAAATGAACACACATAAATGGATGATTAAGGCGTTAGTGGCATAGTCACACAGACAGATAACAGTGGCAAGATGGGTCACCGCCAGCAAGGCAAAGTCTATTAATTGGAATATAAAATCACTGCAAAAAATGCACCAACATGATACGCAACTGACAATACTAGCTAATTCCCCAGGCCGATGTTAAAAGCTGAGAACTTTGCCAATATCTTCCAGTCAGGAACATATCGGAGCCCCTCATGTACCACGTCACGGTGTCTCAGCACGCATGGGGTCCTACCACTCAACTACCCGTGGTGTGTGAACAGGGTCTGAACAGTGCTAGAAACCAACTCACAGCCAGGCTCTCACATGCCTCCATAGTGGTATCACCAATGCACTGTGAGATAGAATAAAGCTGTGAGCCTCACCCACAACAGACCATGTGACACAGAAGCTACCAGGTGCAAAACAATGTTACCAACAAATAAAGTGGCACATTCCATACACATAAAGACAAAAATCTCACTGAAAAAAGTGGCCTAAACGGGTGGAAATGCTCCAAACCCAGACACTGTAGCGTGTCTATAACCGGGTGAGCAATCCCTCCGCATGCGGTCCGCAGACAACGGCAATCCCCAGCAAAAAATGCGTGCAATGGAGGATGCCGGGGCGGACCGCATGCACCACAAGAACATCTTACACAAAATGATACATTGTGTAGATTAAAAAATATACATACAAAAATCACTGCAAAAAATGCACCAAAATTTTACGCAACTGACAATACTAGCTAATTCCTCAGGCCGATGTTAAAAGCTGAGAACTTTGCCAATATCTTCCAGTCAGGAACATATCGGAGCCCCTCATGCACCACGTCATGGTGTCTCAGCACGCATGGGGTCCTACCACTCAACTGCCCGTGGTGTGTGAACAGGGTCTAAACAGGGCTAGAAATCAACTCACAGCCAGACTCCCACATGCCTCCATAGTGGTATCACCAATGCAGGTAGGATAAAGCAGTGAGCCGCACCCACAACAGCGGAATCAGCCTGAGATGTGAGAATCAGGTACATGTATGCTGCTTTAAGAAATGTAGCCCCCCCCCCCCCAAAAAAAAAAAAAAAAAAAAATAATAATAATAATAATTTTTAAATATATACAAATATATAAACAGACCATACAAAAAATATAGAGGGAAGCTATTCTGTGTTAAACGCCCTAAAAAAACAAGGGGCCTCTCCCTATGCCTGGAGAAAAAAAGATTCAGTCATAAGAGACGACAAGCATTCTTTACAGTAAGGGCTGTGAATCTCTGGAATAGCCGCAGGAGCTGGTCACAGTAAATGTAGTAGATGGCTTTAAAAAAGGTTTAGATAACGTATTAATTCAAAATAACACTGAGACGTATTACAATGTATAGAAATTATGTTCTACACACTCTTTCCTTTTGACCCAACCCCTTTGTAAAAGTAAGATGGACATTGATCCTGGGATTTGTTATGTTTTTCAATATAGCAGGATTACAGGATGGACTTGATTAACTTTTTCCAACCTTAACAATTATTAAACTATGTAACTATGTAACTATGTAACCGTGTGGAAACTGAATACAAATAAACTGATGATTGAGAGATTAATGGCATGATGCAGGTCGCAGCAGCAGCTGTACAGAACGTGATGGTAGGCAGATTGCAGTATTGGCATGATGCGGGCCTGCAGCAGCGGTACAGAACATGCTGGTAGGCAGACAGACAGCAACAGTGGCAAGATGGGGCACAACCAGCAAGGCATTGTCTATTCATCGGAATCGGATATAGGAGTGTGAAAATCCTCCTGAATCTAGGCTTGGTTCATTTAGACAAAAGTGATGTTTCGGACATTGGTGGAGGACAACTTGGTCAGTTTGGGAGTCATTATGCCCCGCAGCACTGAAAACCTTCTCTGATGCTGGGCAAGAAAGAATATGGAGAGCATGCTGTGTCAGTGCCTGCCCAGAAATCCGTGTGGTCAGCAACAGGGTATGTGACAGAGAGTGGCCATAGTTTAGGTAATTCTGAACCTGGGAGTTGAAGTGGGAGATGGCTTGCTGACTGGCCTCAGCCTTGTGTGGAATGTGAAAAAAGTGCTCCATCATGTTGAGGAGATTGAAATGGTTGCTGCTGCTGCTATGGGCTCTGTTGCTTGAGGTGGCATCCGAGGGATGACTTTGTGGGGGGCAAAGAGGGGTCTCCCTTTCAAACACGCTGGTGGCAGATGACTGCTCGCTGTAAGCTGTGGCTGTAAGCTCCGTACACAGTGTTTCCTGGTAGTAACGTAATTTGTCTTCCCTTTCTGCATTCCCCCATTTTGCCTTGGTAGCAAAGGTCTAAAAGCATGGCTATCCAGTAATCATTAGACTGCTTTAGGTCAATGATACGCCTATCACTGCATAAGCAAGGTTGCATACATGTGGCCACTCTGGCCAGTGTGCCCAAGGAGCAACTTTTTTCCGGCTCTGCCCCCCACCCACTGAGATGATTGGATGCCTTGGCGGGTGCCTTCCTTATCATCGTCCTCTTGCTCCTCCACTTCCTTCTTCTCCTCTTGCAGTTGCAGCTCCTCATCTTCCTCATCCTCATCTCTGTCATCCTACTCCTCCATGGCAGATTCCATTTCTGTGTCCCCAACAGCTACAGGGCAAGATGCATCAGCTTCTCTTCTTATGCCAAAGTCTCCTGCTGTATGAGTGTCACCATCTGTTATAAGATAAATATGAGAAGGATGACATTGTTCATGCCACAGTTTTCCCTGCTGACAAACTTTGTGGCCCCTTCGAAGGGCTTCAGCACCCGACTGGCATCTCAGATGAGAGTAACACATGCTCCCTGCTGCTGAGGCTGTCTGGTGCATGTCAAAATTGTTCACTGGTTTCTGCTGCTCCTACAGACGTTTGAGCATATGCAATGCCAAATCCCATTGAGTTGGCACATCATGGAGTAAGCGGTATAGCAGCAGGTCCACGAGAACATTCCTCACCACGTAAGTGTGGCTGAAGTGCTTAGACAGTCTCCTAGACTTTTTCAGCATCTTGCATAAGCCAGTGTACTTATTTAGAATGCGCTGCACCACTAGGTTGATGATGTGTACCATGCAGGGAGCATGTTTAATTTCACCCAGGTTCAGGACAGCCACAATTTTGTGCCCATTGTGGCTACCACCTTGCCTAATTGAAGTTGGCGGGGTGACAGCCAGCGGGTTGTTTGCTGCTTAATGTACTTAAGCAACTGTTCGCTGGTGTGGCTATTCTTTCCCAGGCTAATCAGCTCCAACACAGCATTGCTACACTTGACCTGACACATGTAATAGGAAGGAGGCGTAATGCAAACGACCCAGTGCCCACTGCCCAGCTGCTATTAGGGACAGGAACGTGCGAGGACATGGAGGAGGAGGAGGCAGATTAGTGTCTGATGTGGGAGCCAGACCAACACAATCTTGGGGGGTCAAAAGGACGGGGCCATTTTGCCGGGGTGCTGCCTCGCCTCAAAAAACATTGACCCAGTAGGCCGTAAAATACATGTACTGCCCCTGCCCATAAGAGCTGCCACAGGTGTCCACTGTGGCGTGAACCTTGTCGCACAGCAAGAATCGCAAGGAGCCAACCACTTTGTCCGCCATGTGACAGTACAAGACAGGGATGGATTTTTGGGAGAAATAATTCCAGCTAGGAATCTTCCAGAGAGGCTGAGCGCTGTAAAGGCTACAGACTCAGGTAAATGATAGGGCAGCAACCGCACTGCCAGCAACTTGACCAGGTTGAAATTAAAGAGGTTGTCCGGTCCCAAAATCAAAATTCTTTTTATGTGCTCCTAACACCCCTCACCATGCATACATATGCCCCCAAGACCTGTTTTTCATGTCTGAGCTTTCCTTCCCCCCTGGGAGACATTAGACTATCCTGGCAGATCTGTTTCATTTCTCCCCTTCTTGTTTTGTTGAATACATAACTTTATTGATACACAAGCCTGGCTGCACTGCACAATGTTGAGTCACAGGCTGGACACGCCCGCCACTCTACTCTGCCTGCAGCAGCTACTCCATCTATAACTCCTGTGTCTATCTTTCTACACCCAGACATTAATCTACTTCTCACTCAGTGTTAAAATCCCATCACTGACCGTCCACAGGCTCTTCCCTCACCATCTCCAGAGTGTAATAAACAGCTGGAATCAGCAAGCACATCCAGACACATCTGTATCTAATCCTAACATGTATGTGTGCGATACTTTCTGCTGAAGTGTGTATCTAATCCCATCTTGTATGATACAGCCTGCTGAGCTGTGTATCTAATCCCATTTTGCATGATACAGCCTGCTGAGCTGTGTATCTAATCCCATTTTGCATGATACAGCCTGCTGAGCTGTGTATCTAATTCCATTTTGTATGATACAGCCTGCTGAGCTGTCTATCTAAACCCTTATGCACACTACCGTATCCATTTATCCGCTAAATAAGGATACTGTCCTTTGATTTCTATGGATTTCTGGTCTGCATTATGAGGACTCTCCTCACTCCGCAATCCGCACTCTCCTGACGAACTGACGATATGACAGTAATGTATGATACAGCCAGCCAGTCTCTTATCTGGTCAGGGGAGCCGAGGTTGGCCTGGAAATTGTGGCTGACAGATGGACTGAGACATGGATTCCTGGGCCGATCACTGTAGTTTGCATGATCACTATCACTCATACTGAGCTGCCATAACAGTGGCATCCACAGGCCCCCCATAACAGTGACATCCAGTGCTCCAATAACAGTGATATCCACAGATCCCACATAACAGTGTCATCCACAGTGTCCCGATAACAGTGACATCCACAGGCCCCCATAACAGTGACATCCACAGATCTCACATAACAGTGTCATCTACAGTGTCCCCATCACACTGACATCAACAGACCCACATAACAGTGACAGCCACAGTGCACCCATAACAATGACATCCAGTGCTCCCATAACAGCGAAATCCACAGATCTCACATAACAGTGTAATCTACAGTGTTCCCATAACAGTGACATCCACAGACCCCTATAACAGTGACATCCACAGTGCACCCATAACAGTGACATCCAGTGCTCTCATAACAGTTAAATCCACAGATACCCCATAACAGTGCCATTCATAGTGGCCCCATAACAGTGACATCCATAGATCCCACATAACAGTGTCATCCACAGTGTCCCCATAACAGTGACATCCACAGGCCCCCATAACAGTGACATTCACAGTCCACCCATAACAGTGACATCCGCAGTGCCCCCAAAACAGTGACATCTAGAGCACCCCCATAACAGTGTCACTGTTATGGAAGCACTGTGGATATCACTGTTATGGGGTCACTCTAGATGTTATCTACAGTTCCCAACAACAGTGCCATCCACATTCCCCTATAACAGTGCCACCCACAGTGCCCCCATGTGACATCCACAGTGCCCCTTGTGCCTTCCACAGTGCCAAAGCGCCCCCATGTGCCATACACAGTGCCCTCAAAGTGCCCATGTGCCATTCATAGTGCCCCTAATGACATCCACAGTGCCCCCAAAGTGCCATCTACATTTCCCACAAGGGCACTCATGTGCCATCCAAAGTGACCCCATGTGCCATCCACAGTGCCCATGTGCCATCATTAGTGCCCTCAAAGTGCCCATGTGCCATTCATAGTGCCCCTAATGACATCCACAGTGCCCCCAAAGTGCCATCTACATTTCCCACAAGGGCACTCATGTGCCATCCAAAGTGACCCCATGTGCCATCCATAGTGCCCATGTGCCATCAATAGTGCCCTCAAAGTGCCCATGTGCCATTCATAGTGCCCCTAATGACATCCACAGTGCCCCCCAAAGTGCTATCCACATTGCCCACCAAGGCACTCGTGCCATCCAAAGTGACCCCATGTGCCATTTACAGTGCCCATGTGCCATCTATAGTGCCCCTAATGACATCCACAGTGCCCCCATGTTCCATCCACAGTGCCCACAAGACCACCCATGTGCCATCCAAAGTGCCCCCATGTGCCATCCAGAGCTCCCCCAATGACCTCCACAGCACAGCGATCAGCCTCTGTGGCTGATCGCTATGCTATCACTCATGTACAGCACTTACATCGCGCTGTACATGAGTCAATAAAGGCTTCACATAAAAGCCTGTACACTCAGAAGAGGGCCGGAGGTCCTGGCGCATGCGCAGTCGTGTGCTAGTGACAGGACTGAGGAAGGCCGGCAGGAGGCGGTGACATCAGTGATGACGTTCCGTCTCCTGCCTCAGGCAGGAAAAGAATAAGACGCCGCTGGACCGGAAGACTTGAAAATGCTTCAGGAGCGCTCACGTGACCATGAAGAGAATCATTGGAAGAGCTGCGCTGTGGAGTGTAAGTATTGGTGTAATAACCTTTCCTCCACAGGTAACGAAGATGGCCAATTTTCAAGTAGGGGCCGGAGAACCCCTTTAAGCTTGCGCACCGTCGGATTGCTGAGATCGTAGAGTTGTTTCCTGGCCACACATTCCATTATCGATGGCTGACGATGAAGAAGAGGAGTCTGAGCTGGAAAATCAGAAAGGGGATGATGATGATGAGAAAGATACCGTACAGCTCGTGGATGTGGTCTGGCTGGTGCAAGGGGGACCCTGCTGCATTGGTTGGCTTCCAACTCTGTTTGTCCACGGGATGGGGTGCCTACATTTATGTTTGCCTGCCCATGCCTTATTTTGCTCTTGCACAGTTTGCACAAGGCAATACTTTTTTTCCCGTCTTACATAAATGAACAAGACACAACTGTTATTTATGCCCATATAACTCTATTAGGACAGATGAAAACGTCCTTAAACTCCGTTATATTCCGTTATAATCCTGTTATAATGGAATGGAATATACAACCTACGGTATATGTAAACCCACCCTAAGAGATACATTTATGTTGCAAGCAAAAACAAGTTAGCACATAACTCAGGTTCCTTAAGTGCTTATTAACCCCTTAATTGCACAGCTAATTTTTTTTCTAGCATTCTAGCTCTCATAACATTTAAAAAATTTTCTTCAATCTAGCTGTATGAGGGCTTGTTTTTTTGTGTGACAAGTTGTACTTTCTAATGTCACATAAGATTGCATAAGATGACAACTTTTCTTTACAGCATTGCATATACACTAAAAATTAGATGTTAAGTTCATTCTGTGGGTCAGTATGGTTACAGCGATACCAATTTTTTAATACTTTTCTAGTGTTTTAATAATAAATAAAAAAAAATGAAAAAAAGAAAATGTATTTGCATCACCCATTTCTGACCCATAACTTTTTTATATTCATGTCTAAAAACCTGTATAAGAGCCCATTTTCTGCAGGATAATCTGTAGTTGACATTGATACAATTTTGGTTAATGATTTTTGATTACTTTTTATTCAATGATTGTTAGGAGGTTAACCAACCCCAAAAAGTCCATTTGACCATTTGATGGTTTTCTTCATTACTCCAGTCACAATACAAGATACATATTTTTGTATTTGAATAGTTTGGTCATTTTTTTAATGCAATACCAATTATCTGTATTTTTATTTTATTATTTGTTGTTTCATTGTAAAATTGGGAAAGGAAGGCGATTAGATTTTTTAATATTTAAACATTTTATATTTTCTAAAACTTTTTAAACTTTTTTCTCCTTTATTTTTAGTCCCCTTACATGACTTCAACAGGTTTGCCATTGCAGTCTAGGTGAGAATCAATGCATTCCTATCAAGCCGTGCTCCCAGTAAGTGATCATTCAGATGACCACCACATCTGGGAGTTCTTTTCATCTGATTTTTGTTTCAATTGTACATTTAGGATACTGATCCAAAATAGTATTTAATAAAATGGAACTATGGAAATTATGTCTGGATGGAACAATACTATATAGGTTATTCTTAATTTAATATAAATAATGGATAATATTTATTGTAGGTGGTTTGGCAGAACTCTACTTTCAATGCCATTACAATGGCATGGCCAGTATGTACGATTAGCGGGTGCCATTGCATATTCCATTAAAGAGGTTTTCTAGGAGTAGATTATTGATGACTTAGCATCAGGATAGGTCAACAATATCTGATTGTTGGAATTTGATTACCAACAGCTGTTTGAAGAGGCTGTGGTACCCTGGTGAGCACTGTGCTCTCTTCCTAGGCCAGTGGCATCACATTCATCAGTCACATGGCTTAAGTGCAACTCAGTCCTATACAAATGAATAGGTCTGGGCTGCAATACCAGACACAGACACTATTCAATGTATGATGCTGTGCTTGGTAAGCTATGAGGTCTCGTCAAAGAGCGGATTACTGTTGGTGATGGATGTTTGACCCCCTACTAATCTAATATTGATGACTTTATGATTAAATTTAATTGGAAGAAATATAAGGGGTTTTCCAAGCTCCTGATATTGATGAGTTCTCCTCAGGATAGGTCAATTATATCATATTGGTGAGGGTCCGACACTCCGCACCCCGACGAAAAAATCAGCTGAAAGGAGCAGGAACCAGGGTTGCCAACCAGAATTTTTTCTTTTTTCTGGACAACTTGTCCCAAAATCCAAAGTTTTTTTATGGACAAATAGGAAAACCATAATGAATGATGAAGATTATAAATAATACAGGTCTGCAACTCATACTGATACAAACTCATTACCAGCATTTACTGTGAGATGCAATATTATGAAAATGACCACCAAATTAATGTAGTCAAGTACCACCAGCCTCAAAAAAATTATAGACACATCTTTTTTTTTTTTCACGGACACAAAAAAAATGTTGCCTATTTTTACGGACTGTCCAGAAATTTCTGCACAGTTGGCAACCCTGGCAGGAACCACAGCTCCATTCAAAGTGTAGTGGTCATGCTGGGTTACTGCAGCCCAGCTCCTCTTGAAGTGAATTCAAGCTGAGCTGCAGTAACCAGCATGACCACTACACTTTAAACAGAGCTGTGATTCCTGTTTCATTCACAGCTCCAGAAGCTACAATGAACAGCTGATCAGTGGAGTAATAGCCAAGCCAGCGGGTCATCAATATTAGGAGCCTAGAAAACCCCTTTAACCCAAAAAAAAATTGGAAGCTCACATGACTATAATGAAAGACCAAATGGATACAAATATTCCCATGATTGGAAGTGCCAAGCCCTGAGCCACTCTTCCAGTTTATTAATTTATCTTTGAGCTTAATATTCTTCTTTCATTTTATTACTTGTCGTATTTCTCCAAACAATATCAATAACAATCTGAACAAAGCCAGACATGCTTATGTTCCAGAATAAATGCCAGCGTATTCTTTATGGTAATATAAAGTTAAGGTATTTAGCAAGGACCTCTGTTGTGACAGCAGGAAACGGAGCCTGCATTTCAGCTCCCACCTTTGACAGCATGGTTGCTTTGGAGAGCAGAGAGATGAGTCCCTGGTTCTGCTTGGTGAGTAGGAAGCATTTGATAAGTGCATGCCTTTGCTTCCGGCTGTCCACAGCGTAGTCTTTGTTTCATCTACACATGATTAAATGGTCTACAGGGCAATTATGAGCTGGAGGAAGGAAAAGCCAACTTTCTCCAGGTTTCCTCAATCAGTGTGATTGAATTTCTTCAAGTAGAGCAGCAGTAGCAGAGGCAGAATTACTTTTCCTGGTAACTATTCTGTAGCTTAGCAGTGAGCTCTTGTTTAACTGCCTGCTGTTCCATTTTATTATGTGCAAATTGTGGCTTAATAGATTTACAGTAGCCATAAAACAGCTATTTTTGAGAAAATCTAAGCATCCAACCAGACATCAATGGTCATGCTTTAATACACATTCGGAATGACATACTAGAAATATTAAATGTCGGAGTAGCATTTTTATTAAGTTTTAGGTTGTAGCTTATGTAAGACTCTATTGTGTCCTATTGTATCTTGGAACTTTCATTTTGTACCTGCATTATCACTGTAAACTTACTTATTTTTTTTCTTGCTCTTACATTTTGCTCTTTTTTTCCTTTTATAGAGCATTTGGAGGCAGTATTAGACTGTGAGATGATCGCTAACGGGTGTTTATAGGAACGCTCATTAGCGACTGTAACACCCCAGAGTTGTGTTACGAAACTCTTCTACCCCGCTACAATCTGTTAAGAGCCTTTACCTTGTCATCAGATGTGATTTTTCATCATGCTATTCACAAATGTGCATAAACCATGTTAAATGTATATTGTTGCAGTTTCCATATTCGCCAGCAGGTGGCAACAATGCATTGGTGAGGACTTAGGTTGAGTTTAGTATTTCTAAGCTGGAATAGTTCATTCCAGCTTAGCGGGGAGCAGAGTGGGCTGTGCCAATATCCTTCAGCATGGGAGGAGAAGGAAGTTAGAAGCAGTGTGTGCCAGTCACCCCTGTTGAGGACGGCTGTGTGTGTTAGGAGCTACCAGATATATGGAAGAATGACAGGATCTTGTATCGGCTGAGACATTGATCAATACCCCAGCCTGAGCCCTGCAGCCTCAGCTGGATGAAACAGCAGACAACCTCCAGTTCCAGGAAGAAAGCATACCCTGAGAAGATAACTGTGAGTAAAGCCCAGAGACCCATGAGAAGTCATTTTCCTTCTCAGCTAGTCAGTCCCCATACAGCAGAAGATAGAAAGTGCAGAAGTCAAATTACTGCCACAGTTTTAGAGCTACAAAGCAGACACCCTTTCCTGCAAGCTCCAGGTTGATAGAGCAGAAGATAAATTCCTGCTGACCAATGCTGAAAGCCTCCTGGGACCTAAGACAAAAAGCTGTACCTTGCTTGGATAAAAGTTACCCTCAGTAAAGACGAATTTGAACTTTACCCAAGGTCTGGATCTCAATTACTGCTGCTAAATCCCTCTATTACTCCTCCTATCACTACACTCAATTTATTGCAAGTGAACCAAGAGTCCGGCCATACCCAGGTAGGAAACACCGTTGACACAGTTACCACAATCATACAGAGACATTACACTACTCTGGCATTCCTAACCTGGGACGTGCATTATAACACCTTTAAAGGGCCCTGTGTTAGTACCCTGCGCACGCTGCAATTGGCATCACGAACAAAGAGTACAAACTATTATATACCCATATCCTGACTGTCACGAGGGTGTCAAGAGCCACGCCTGACTCCGTTGTACCCAGGGTCAGGAGGTCGCAGCGGTTGGCTGCACGCTCTATGTCAGATAGGGAAGTTTCCTTATTGTAGCTTTCTGGGTTTGCTTTACAAACCCTTTTGGCTCACTCAGGGATCCGTAGCTCCTTCTCTCAGCTGTTCCTTGTCCAGCACTCCCAATCCTCCTTATATTCCCCTCTCACACTTCTCTGGTTGCCAGATATAGAGCTTCCTGCCTGGACATCTATTCTGACCCACTGGAGCTGTGTTGCTGCGTTCTCTGAGTGTTGCCTTAGAACGCTACCCTCCGGATCCCTGTTGGACCTTTGTGGACAATTGTTACCGTCCACCTGGGTGTTTGTGTTTGTCTGTGTTTGTCTGTCCTCTCCCTGGTGTTTCCCTCTTAGTGCAGTGGTGCGGACTAGCGATCCCACCGGCCCGTTCACTATCTAGGGCTCATTTCAGGGAAAGCCAGGGTTTAGGCACGTGATCGCCGCACGGGTGAGGAACCCGTCTAGGGACGTCAGGGCAGTCAGGTGCCAGCTGCAAGGTGAGTTAGGGGTCACCACCTTTCCCTCTCCCTTGGGCAGGGCTTTCCCTGTTTTCCTCCCTGTGCGTGTTGCCGGTCATTACATTATATCTGGCCCTTATTTTTGTGTAGGTAAAAAAAAAAATTAAAAAAAAATATATATTTTATCTACTTAGAATCCACTATGGATCCAATTGCTGCTCTGTCCGAACAATTTCATGGCCTGTCTTTGGAGGTGGCAGGATTGAAGGCGTCGGTCCTCCAGCAACAGCAGCAATTACAACAGACCGCAAGCCCAGCGGTTGCTACTGGTAACCAGGTTGTTGTGGAACCCAAGGTCCCTCTCCCTGACAGATTTTCTGGGGGAAGGGACAAGTTTTTGACTTTTCGTGAGGCCTGTAAACTATACTTTAAACTGCGTCCTTACTCCTCTGGTAATGAAGAACAGCGGGTGGGTGTTGTTATTTCCCTGCTGCAGGGGGACCTGCAGTCCTGGGCGTTCTCTTTACCTACTGATTCCCAGGCTCTTCGGTCAGTGGATGAGTTTTTCGGGGCCTTGGGTCTCATATATGACGACCCTGACCGAGTCGCACTGGCTGAATCAAAATTACGGAGACTCCTACAAGGAGAGCGGCCGGTAGAGGAGTATTGCTCTGACTTCCGTAGGTGGGCTACGGATACCCAATGGAACGACCCGGCTCTCAGGAGTCAGTTCTGCTCTGGGTTATCCGAAAGGGTTAAGGATGCGCTTGCATTGTATGAGACCCCCTTTTCCCTTGATGCAGTTATGTCCCTTTCTATCCGTATAGATAGACGCCTTAGGGACAGGTTGAAAAAACCAGAGCCATTGGTAACCCCTCCCAAGCAGCAGTTAGTCTGTACGGACTTAGACGAGCCTATGCAGCTAGAAGGAACTACTCGTCAGGTCCGTCCTCCTGAGGTTCGCCGTAGGCGTGGGGGTTGTTTTTTTTGTGGGGAGAGGGGTCATTTCATTAATGTCTGTCCTTCTTTCCTCAGAAACAAAAAACCGTCGGAAAACTACTAACCCCAGGCTGTGTGGAGGATGTCAGCCGGGGGGTATACGTTTCCTCCATACGTACATCGCAATTTGTGTTGCCAGCGGTTATTGTTTTTGGTGATAAGACAGAGACTATTTCTTTCTTTCTAGACAGTGGAGCAGGGGTAAATTTGATAGATGCCCATTTTGCCCGCACTATGGGTTTGTCTCTCTGTACACTACAGAGACCTATTCCCATATTTGCTATAGATTCTGCTCCTCTGTCCCAGAGAAACCTCACCCACATCGTTCATAATTTACACCTTCGGGTAGGGGACCACCATAACGAGATGCTCTCATGTTTTGTTCTGGAGGGGCTTCCCGCTCCGGTAGTGCTGGGTCTTCCCTGGTTGGTAGCGCACAATCCAGTGGTGGATTGGCAGGCCAGGGAGATATTGGAGTGGAGTGAGCCGTGCAGAGAAAATTGCTTAAATAGCAATTGCTTAGTCGCCTCCATAGCTACCCTACCTACATTTGTTTCGGACTTTGAGGACGTTTTTTCTGAAAAGGGTTGTCAGAAGTTACCACCTCATCGTCCTTATGATTGCCCGGTTAACCTTATTCCCGGCGCAAAATTACCCAAGACCAGGTTATATAATCTTTCAGGTCCAGAGAGACAAGCCATGAAGGATTATATCTCCGAGAGTTTGGCTAAGGGACACATCAGACCCTCTTCTTCACCCGTGGCTGCAGGGTTTTTCTTTGTTAAAAAGAAAGATGGGGGCCTGCGTCCTTGCCTAGATTTTCGTGAATTAAATCGGATAACCATCCGAGACCCATACCCTCTTCCTCTCATTCCTGACCTGTTTAACCAGATTGCGGGTGCTAGGTGGTTCTCCAAACTCGATCTTAGGGGGGCCTACAATCTGATTCGTATTAAAGAGGGGGATGAGTGGAAAACAGCTTTTAACACCCCTGAGGGGCATTATGAAAATCTAGTTATGCCTTTCGGCCTGACCAATGCTCCTGCCGTCTTTCAACATTTCGTTAATTACATTTTTAGTCATCTAATCGGCAGGTTTGTGGTAATATACCTAGATGATATCTTAATTTATTCGTCTGATCTGAGAACACATGAGGAGCATGTCAGACAAGTACTACAGGTCCTACGGACGAATGAATTATATGCTAAAATTGAAAAATGTGTTTTTGCCGTTCAGGAGATACAATTCCTAGGTTATTATTTATCTGCGTCAGGTTTCCGTATGGATCCTAGGAAGGTCCAGGCAATTTTGGATTGGGATCTTCCTGAGAACCTCAAAGCACTACAACGGTTCTTGGGCTTCGCGAATTTCTATAGGAAATTCATTAAAAATTATTCGGTGATCGTAAAACCCCTTACTGACATGACTAGGAAGGGGACTGATTTTTCTAAATGGTCTGACGCCGCTAAAGTTGCTTTTTCCTCTCTAAAAGAGAGGTTTACCTCAGCACCTGTACTAGTCCAACCTGATGTCTCTCAGCCTTTTATTGTTGAAGTCGATGCATCAGAGGTGGGAGTGGGGGCTGTACTGTCTCAGGGTCCGTCTCCTGGCAAATGGCGTCCTTGTGCTTTCTTTTCTAAAAAACTATCTGCAGCAGAACAGAACTACGATATTGGCAATAGGGAACTGATTAGCTATTAAACTTGCGTTTGAGGAGTGGCGTCACTTTTTAGAGGGGGCAGTCCACCCCGTCACTGTGTTTACGGACCACAAAAATCTGCTGTACCTCGAATCAGCTAAGCGTCTCACCCCTAGACAGGCTAGGTGGTCGCTATTTTTTACCAGGTTTAACTTTGTGATTACCTATCAGTCCTGGGGTAAAGAATACCAAGGCTGATGCACTATCTCGTTGTTTCCCTGGAGGGGGTAATGTGAGTGATCCGGTACCCATTCTACAAAGAGGAGTGGTTGTCTCTGCGGTACACTCTGCTTTGGAGGGGAAGGTGTTAGAGGCCCAGGGGGACGCCCCGGTCTCTTGCCCCTCAGAGAAATTGTTTGTACCGTTGAACCTACGTCTCGAATTATTAAAGGAACATCATAATTCGGCACTTGCTGGGCACCCGGGTAGTAAAGCAACCTTAGAGCTATTGTCTCGTCGTTTTTGGTGGCCAAGGTTGCGTCAGGATGTATTGGATTTTGTGTCTTCTTGTTCTACCTGTGCGCGCGCAAAAGTTTCACATACACGTCCTGCAGGGTCTCTATTACCACTCGTCATTCCCAATAGACCATGGACACATCTGTCTATGGATTTTATCACTGACTTACCTTTGTCTGCGGGTAAAACAGTGATTTTGGTAGTAGTGGACAGGTTTAGCAAAATGGCACACTTTATTGCGTTACCGCACTACCTAATGCTAAAACTCTTGCTCAGGTATTCGTCAGTGAGATCGTGAAGCTTCACGGGGTCCCCTCCGATGTTGTTTCGGATCGGGGAACCCAGTTTATTTCTAAATTTTGGAAAGCTTTTTGTTCCCGTTTGGGGGTTCACTTGTCCTTTTCCTCAGCTTGCCATCCTCAGTCGAATGGACAGACTGAGCGTACCAACCAAAACCTGGAGACATATCTAAGATGTTTTGTGTCTGAAAACCAAGAGTTGTGGTCGTCATATTTACCGTTAGCTGAGTTTGCCATAAATAATCGCCGTCAGGAATCCACTGGCAAGTCACCATTTCTTGGTGCATATGGTTTTCATCCCCAATTCTGTACTTTCAAAGAGGGGGGGTCTTCTGGGGTTCCCGAAGAGGAACGGTTTTCGTCATCTCTTTCATCAGTATGGCAGAAGGTGCAAGCTAACTTGAAAAATATGGGAGGTAAATACAAATGCATGGCTGATAAGAGACGGTCGCCAGGTCCGGACCTAGGAGTGAATGACTATGTGTGGTTGTCTACTAGGAATATCAAGTTGAAGGTTCCCTCTTGGAAACTGGGTCCTAGGTTTATTGGTCCTTACAAGATTGTAGCCATCATCAACCCCGTGGCTTTTCGCCTGGAGTTACCTCAGACTTTTAAAATCCATAATGTCTTTCATAAGTCGTTACTCAAAAAATATGTTCCACCTCTAGAACCGTCACCGCTGCCACCCCCTCCTGTTGTCGTGGATGGTAGTTTGGAATTTCAGATATCCAAAATTATTGATTCTCGTCGGGTCCGCCGCTCTCTCCAATATCTGGTGCACTGGAGAGGTTACGGTCCCGAGGAAAGAATGTGGGTTCCTGCGTCTGAGGTAAACGCCGACAGGCTAGTTCAGATTTTTCATGCCTCTCATCCTGAGAGACCTGGTCCTGAGTGTCCGGAGGCCCCTCGTAGAGAGGGGGGTACTGTCACGAGGGTGTCAAGAGCCACGCCTGACTCCGTTGTACCCGGGGTCAGGAGGTCGCAGCGGTTGGCTGCACGCTCTATGTCAGATAGGGAAGTTTCCTTATTGTAGCTTTCTGGGTTTGCTTTACAAACCCTTTTGGCTCACTCAGGGATCCGTAGCTCCTTCTCTCAGCTGTTCCTTGTCCAGCACTCCCAATCCTCCTTATATTCCCCTCTCACACTTCTCTGGTTGCCAGATATAGAGCTTCCTGCCTGGACATCTATTCTGACCCACTGGAGCTGTGTTGCTGCGTTCTCTGAGTGTTGCCTTAGAACGCTACCCTCCGGATCCCTGTTGGACCTTTGTGGACAATTGTTGCCGTCCACCTGGGTGTTTGTGTTTGTCTGTGTTTGTCTGTCCTCTCCCTGGTGTTTCCCTCTTAGTGCAGTGGTGCGGACTAGCGATCCCACCGGCCCGTTCACTATCTAGGGCTCATTTCAGGGAAAGCCAGGGTTTAGGCACGTGATCGCCGCACGGGTGAGGAACCCGTCTAGGGACGTCAGGGCAGTCAGGTGCCAGCTGCAAGGTGAGTTAGGGGTCACCACCTTTCCCTCTCCCTTGGGCAGGGCTTTCCCTGTTTTCCTCCCTGTGCGTGTTGCCGGTCATTACACTGACCCATTGCAAATTTGGCGTCAGCGTTCCACATTCCTGGTCATTGTACGACCATCTGCCAGAAAATCTTGCAGTTTAATACACCCTTTAAAGCCACATGCACACAAACGTATTTTGTTTCCATGTCCATTCCATTTTCTTTGTGGTCTGGATGAGGACCCATTTCAAAAGGTCCTTAAAAAAGTGTGCACTGCACAGCGTGTTATGTCCGAGCATGTGGATGTCAAAAATACATCATCCGTATTTTTTGGGAATCAGTGTTTTGCGGACTGCAAAACACATACGGTCGTGTGAATGTAGCCTAAGACTGTATTGCACTGGCAGATTTTCTGCCAGGTAATCGATAACGAGCATAACAAGGTAACAAGGACATGTGTCCTATAGGTCTATCAACAGAGATCTCTGTACTTAGGTTCTTAGGTTTAGCATCTCCAGCCAACTACAAACACTCCTATGGAATAGTGAGGTAGGACACAAACACAATATTTCAATGCTTAAAGTGGAACTGCACTGATACCATATATTCAATTGTAACTTACTTTTACACAGCAAGCAGCAACATCTTTTGAAGATACATCCCATGTTGACAGCAGCATTCTCAAATCATTACTGCGCATGTGCAGAGAAAGTGAAACCAGCCAGCTGATGTGTGATGAGGAATTGGTATCTGTAGGAAGTGCTGTGCTCTGTCCTTGTTCCACTGTACAAGTGCTATATGGTCAATTCCAAGAGCAAACATATAAGCACGTTGACCAAGGACAACATCTGCATGGAGTTTGTATGTTCTCCCCCTGTTCAGATGGGTTTTATCAAGTACACTGGTTTCCTCTCACACTCTAAAGATATACTGATAGAAAACAGATTGTGAGCCTCAGTGGAGGTGGAAAGTAATGATAAAGTCTGTAAAGCGCTGTGGAATATGCCAGCGCTATATAAGCGAGTAAAATAAAATAAATAAATGACAGGTGATATTGGTATAAACACTAAGGCCTCATTCACATTTCTGTTCCCATTTGACATCCATGGAAAAATCTGTCCACGTGTCATCCTTGAAAATGTCTGTGATGGATCCATATTTGGTCCGGGTGTCAATTTTTTGCTCTCTTTGTGTCATTGGTATTCCATTTACGCTGCTCAGCTGAAAATTAATTTCCAGGGCATTTACTACCAGTGGTCAGTGAAAAACAAACCAAACACAGATGCCACAGGATTTTTCACAGAGCCATAGACTTCAATGGGCGTGTTTAGTCTGCATCATAAGGTCTAAAAGCTCTTAATGCAGCAATCTTAGGAAGTTACTAATAAATGGTTATTAAAAAGGATAATAAATTGAATTCTGAATAAGATATACACACAGTAACAAGATCAGAGCCCCAAACTTATGTAAAAAACATAGGCTATAGATCAGGCATCCTCAAACTGCGGCCCTCCAGCTGTTGTAAAACTACAACTCCCACAATGCCCTGCTGTAGGCTGATACCTGTAGGCTGTTTGGGCATGCTGGGAGTTGTAGTTTTGCAACAGCTGGAGGGCCGCAGTTTGAGGATGCCTGCTATAGATGTTCAGGTGGCAAATACGCAGTATGAGCAGAAAACACAGACAAGTAAATGGCAAAAAGTAAAAAAATTGCAAGTAACTATTGACTAGTTGAGGATCCGGAGGTTAGTGGGAGAGGAAGTTGAAAATAAATGAAACGGGGATTCCTAATGTATACAATAAAACATCTGAACAAAAAAATAAAATAATTCAGACTTTTGAAATGCACTGGATCCTAATGGAAAATCCATTTAGATTCCCTCTGTAGAACTATGCAGTCCTAGTCACCCCACACTCCCCCCTCCCCTTAATGCTGGGAGTTCATTCTTTCCAATACCTATCGAGGAAAGTACATGCAACAGCTGTGATGGACCTCATGCTTACCTCAGTAACCTGGAGAAGTCAATTTTTTTTTCAAAATGTTGCCTGCATCATTATGTTCCTGGCATCTGAACTTCCTCTGGGTTTTACCCATATAGTCCAGAGGGCGAGTAGATGTTGGCAAATAGATGATAACCATAGTTTTGTAATTTATTAAGTATATTTCATAAGCAGCTCCTGTTAGTTAATAGAGTATGAGGGCATCAATAGTTATCTTACATCAGGGTCCAGTAACAGTAAATTCTAATAGTTGGACAGAATTTCATTTACCTGACTTGACCCATTATACAAATACCCTGCCATCTTTTAACTTGCGCTCAGGTTTTATGAGGATCAAAAGGTTGTAGCATTCTTGTTCCAAGGCATGTCTATAAGTCTCACTCTTGAGGTAGCCTCACTGCAGGAATCTGCCTTGGTTTAAACAGGCCAGTCTCAGAGCAATTCCTGTTCAGACTGACATAATGTCCCTTGGGTGGCAGCTCCCCTTCTGAGCAGGTTATTGGTGGCTGTAGGTTTCCTGCAGACCTTAGTTATAATTATTAGAGGTGGGACGACGAATCCGTCGAATCCACGAATCCCTCAAATCTTGCTGGATTCGTGGGATTCGTGGACTTGAATCCCGACGTTCGATAACGTCGGGAGCGACGTTATGTGGGCGGGAGCGGGCGGTTTACTTTAACTTCAGGTTCAGCGAATCTTTATTACATTGAAATGAAGCTCCAGTAACAGGCAGAGCGAGTCGTTACTTGAGCTTCATTGTAAGTTAATAAGGATGCGCTGAACCTGAAGATAAAGTAAAAGTTACTGCCTGGCCGGGGCTGTTATGGGGAGGGGAATCTGTCGATGGCACTGTTATGGGGGATCTGTGGATGGCACTGTTATGGGGGGGAATCTGTGGATGGTGCTGTTTTGGGGAGGGGGATCTGTGGATGGCGCTGTTATGGGGAGGGGGATCTGTGTATGGCGCTGTTATGGGGAGCATCTGTGGATGACACATATAGCATAAGATGCTATATAGTGTCAACCATAGATCCCTCCATAGCATGGTCATCCACAGATCCCCTCCATAACAGTGTCCTCCACAGATCCCCTCAAAAACAGCGCATTGTGCAGATCCCCCTCCCCATAACAGTGCAATCCACAGATCCCCCTTAACAGTGTAATCCACAGATTCCCCCATAATAGTGCTATCCACAGATCCTCCCCATAACAGTGTCATCCCCAGATCCCCCATAATAGTGTCATCCACAGATCCCCAATAACAGTGTCATCCACAGATCCCCCATAACAGTGCCATCCACAGATCCCCATGACAGTGTCATCCACAGATCCCCCATAATAGTGTGTCATCTACAGATCACTTTGTTTCTTAAACCGTTCACACAATTCTCATGTACAGGATTCGTAGGATTCGAGATTTGAAAGATTCAATATATTTGAGAACCTTTTTGGATTTGGATTAGAAAAAAATTGGATTCATCCCACCTCTAGTAATTACGTTATTAGATCCTTTCTGAATGAGAATATCTAGACATGGCAATGTACTTCAAATGTATAGTTTAGACCAATGTGATTGATGTTGAGACTATCCACAAACTTATGAAAGAAGTGCTTATCTTTCCTACCATAAGATATTATCTATGTACTGTATGTGGCAAGTTCATGGATAACACAATAGCATCCTCCCTTTATCCTAGAGGTAGATCTGCATATGTGGGAGCACAAGGGCTGCCTATAGTGGGGCCCCTGAGCTAGTGAAAGATTTCACCATCAAGTAGGAAATGTTTCCTATGTACATTGTATAATAAAAGTCAACAATTCCATTATGAATTGACTATGTCCATCAAATGCACCTCTTATCTGGACTTATCTCAAAATGTTATTTTATCTACAGCTGATTTTACGGATTCCCAAAACTATCACAATTTAAATTCTCCCAGTAAATTATTATTCAATAATCTTGGTGGTAAATACTTTCTTTTCTGTCTGGGGGAAAGGGGTTTTGTTTCTCTGCAAGCTGGCTTCTAAGAATTTTCGCAAAAAAATCCACATTTTTTATGTTGTCATGCTGTCGTAAACATTCTAGTAAAGACTTTCCCGTATCTCCTACCGAAACCAATTTCTATGGCAATCTACAGATATGCATTTACACAAAGACAGCTTGGTCTACTGTAACCTTGAATAAGGACAAATCCACAAAAGGTGGACTTATCATATGTGTAATTTAAATAGTATAACTCCATGCATGAAATGTTATACTACTGTGCTACTATAAAGCAAATACTAAAAAAAGCTATTAATTATATAACTGTATTGTAATTGCCTTTGGCATTCTGATATATTCTACCACTCCCTAACTTTTTTACCCTTAAAATTGGGTATTGATTGCGGTTCATTGCATTGCAAATTGCATGTAATTATTTTAGAAATGTGACCTCTTGCACTTCAAACATTCTCCACAAGTCTGATCTCTGAATATTTTGCTGTACACTTCACAATACATCTATGTAAGTGTGGGAAAAGTCCTTTAGTATTTCTTACAGAATACACTTCAGAGAGATCTGCAGTGAATTATTCTGAACGTCAGTTGCCTAAATCGCCTGTGTAGTACTGTAATAAAACATCAACCTGACAACGATCTTTCACCTTTATCGTGGATATGATATTTTCCTGGGTCAAGTTGCAATGTGAAAATAGGAAATACGCAAAATTGGTCGACAGGTCTAATTAAATGAAATTTTATTCCCACATGTATGTATTGAAGTTAATATAATTACATAATTTGAAACAGTTGCAAAAAATACCGATGCAATCAATTCTATGACTCAGTGCAATTATAGACCTAATACTTAATGCACAATTATTTATTTGGTACATTCTGTACGTGATGGTACATACTGTTGAAATATTTTCCTTCATTTACTATGCTGAAACAGATTTTTTAGGATATTTAAACCTTTGCACTACCTTATGATAAAAGTCATTGTAAACTGAATTCATGGAATATTTATTTCTTCTATTTGGAATAATTTTGTTCCGTGCTTAATAAATAGCTTTTCACAAAATTGCTACATTTAATGTTTGACACATTTTATGAATAGATATTTTCTATCCACCAACTGACTATATTGACCAGATTACATTTGCAGAGTAAAACTGACCCACAGTTATAGACCAATGGGACCTTCAGACTTCATTATGCATTTTTTTAGATAAAACATGTATTTAATTGGCTATTAACATTTTTCAAGTTTGCCAAACTTAGAATGACTGTTTATGAGCTTTCAGAAAAGCGCAGATAAGGGCACAATATAGTCTATATTGGATAATGAATATATCAATGAACACTACTTCTAGAGTCACCAACTAATGTTAAGCGAATCAAAGCATTCAAAAGTTTAGGAAAAATTATATTCACAACAAATCCGAATTTCATGGCGCTTCTTGGTATTGAATTGATTTTTTTTTTTAAATGGTGGTGACATGTGCTACAAAGGGAAAGTAAGAAGCACAGGAACAAGAGATAATCCATAATGCAGTGCAGCAAGCCAATCAGCAGCTAGCCAGCCCCTGTGATGTCAGAGTCCTATAAAAAATCCTAATCCAATCTGGTCTCAAGATTTGCACTTGCACTTTATTATCTTTATAGCCCGCCAATCATGCACCACCAACCCTAGTGCCTTTTAATATTGTTTTTAATTGTGTCTCTTGTCAATCATGTGTATTACATACAAATAAAATTTTGTATGATATGATTACATCCTGTTTTGGTATATTATTCAATATGATTTAGTGAGTATCCATATATCCCTTTTGGTATTGTCGATCTGGTCTCAGCCATTGAAATGAACTGAACATAGGGGGAGATGAGACGTGCTAAGGACAGTGTTTAACAAAGCTTTAGTTGTAGAATATTGGAAAGGGAGACTGCAGGGACAGTGTAGGGAGATTATAGGGATAGTTTTTACACACTGTAGAGAGAGCATAGGGAGACTGAATAGAAAACTGAAAGGATCCATAGGAGACAGCTCAGTTTGCATCAATCCCTGCACAGAGCTATCCAATTGAACAGTGTCCATCCCTTTTAATAGATAAACAATTGTATTACTCCTTGCTTTTCAAATTGGGGTGAATAAGCTGTCTAATTTAACGATTATTGCGTGTCCCCCTTGTTTAATAGATTCACAATTCTATTATGCCTTTATTCTCAATTTGGGGTGAATAAGTAGTGTAATGTAACTGTTATTGTGGTGCCCACCTTGTTTAATAGATCAACAGATCTATTACACCTTCAATCTCAAATTGGGTAAATAAGCTGTGTAATGTAACTGTTATTGGGGTGCCCACCTTGTTAAATAGATAAGCATTTCCATTAGGCCTTGATTCTCAAATTGGGGTGAATAAGCTGTCTGATTTTACTGATATTGGGGTGCTCAACTTGTTTTTTTAGATAAGTAATCCCATTAGGCCTTGATTCTCAAACTAGGGTGAATAAGCTGTCTAATACTATTGTTATTGGGTTGTCCACATTGCCATTGAATAACTTGCATATACAGTTACTGTGCAGTATGTCCAACAGACAGGTGCCAGGGACCTTTGAGGGAACAGGCAGTGGAAAATGTTGCTAGAGCAAGCAGAAGTAGCAGCAGAAGAAGGGAGGCTGGTAGTAGCAGCCACAGCAATAGGCCACAACTGCCACTGTCACCCAGTAGTCGTGTTTTGACCAGCAATATAGCTATCTTTAAATGGTTGACTTGGTTTTAAACATTATCTCAATTGACATCAGACACCCACAGCCAGAAGTCGGTGGGTTCCTCTGGCACCACACTTATTTAGCATGGCCCAGGAACAAGCTCTGTGCCCTCACCTGTCCTGAACCTGCTTCTTTTTTTTCCTGCTCCTTCTGTTTGGGAAGTGTTGTACGCTGCCGGCTCTGCTCCACTTTTAGCGGGGATGAGCTTATTGAAGACAGTCAGTAGCTACTGCCCAGCTCAGATTTAGAGGAGAGGTCCACTGCTTCATTTTGTATGTGTGCAAGTAGCATGATGAGAGTCGCCTGGGAGCAGGTGTTGCAAGTGGTCAGGAAAGCAGTTATGAGACTGGTGAGGGTGATATAAGTGAGGAGCAGATGGTAGTGGATGATGATGTAACCGATCACAACACGTGGGAGCTGGGTGAAAAGGGGGCTTCATCATCATTATTGGGTGATGGTGGCACCTTGCACTTGAGACAGCAGTAAGGTGGCAGCATGTGGCTGAGCCAGCAGGGTGCAAGAGAGGCCTTGAGTCAGCAGTGTGAGAGTTGGAGCCAAACACCCCCGGGGTAGACCATCTGCTACTCAGAAGCCTACCTGTCCATAAACAACTAGCAGTGCACGGGTTCATAGAGGAAGCGGAAAGCAGTCAGCATGCAGTGGTGGGGGTAAAATGCCATACTCTCCAATGTGGGCATTTTTCATTAAGTCGCCGCAGGACGTTATCGTGGCCGTATGTAGGATCTGTGGACAGAAATTGAAGCACGGCCAGGGTGCCAATATTGGCACCATGGCCCTGCGTCAACACAAAGAGCATCACCATAAAGTGGCCTGGGAAAACTGTGGGGCTAATGTAGTGGTACAGCCTGACGCAGCAACCTCTGCATCTCCCTATGGCCCGCACCCCTTTTCCAGCAGTCAAGTCTACACCACTGCAGCAGAAGGGAGCTGTGTTTCCTTCCCATCATCTACTGTTCCTGATGCTCCTCCTCCTCATCATGCATTTCACCAGCAATTGATCACCAAGGCAATTGCAAAAAGACAACAGTATGCGTGCACTAATCCGACTGGACAGAAGCTGAACGCGCACCTGGCCAAGTTGCTGGTGCTACAGTCCCTCCCTTTCCATGTGGTTGACTCTGCCCATTTCAGAGAACTGATGGCTTGTGCTGATCCTGGGGTCTGGAACTGTAAGTATTGTCAATATAAATATATGTCCTTTAGGGCCCACTGGGTAAATGTGGTTACTGCCCAGGCACACCAGCTACTTGGCCAGGTGATGGCAATGCTGCCTCCATGTTCTCAGGCTGTGATTCCAGTTCCAGTCTCCTCCTCTGCCTCCTCATCTTCCACCTTGTCCTCAGCATCAATATCACAAAAAAAAAATAATGTCCAAACTCTTGCGAGAACAAACAGGGATATCACTGAAGGCAAGAATCTAAAACTTAACTTTTATTACATACAATAAAATCATATAACTTGGATCCATAAAGGTCCTATACACCGCAATAAGCTATCACCAAAAACCACATGGGCTCAAGCAGTGGGATGAGTACTCAGGGAGACTGTGTGAAAAATAAAGACCATCCCTGATCTCACCCTCTAAACTGCTCAGCCCAGGGGGACGCATCTTAGTGGTAGATGCTCCCCGTCCTCGTGCCTAGGACTGCACTTTCCTTATTATGACCTATCTTTCGGACACTGTTTATTATACCTAAGTACAGCCAGTCCAAGAATGCACACCTATATAGTCAGTCCTGACGCATTTCCTCCTCCAGATGGACAGAGGATTCCTCAGGGGATTAGACCGAAAAGTTAAACAGCAAAAAACATTAAGATACAATGGAACCAGATCCACAAATAGTTATTCATACCATGTGGCATTATAAGGCCACCATATACGAAGAGGATAGCAGATAATAAGGTTATCCTAACATTATGCCGGGTGCTGCCAGATGAGTCATATACTCACAGACCCGATATGTGGATCAGCAGATGTGGTTCCTGGGGCAGATGATAGCTCCAAACATACTCCAAACTGAGACACAGTTAAAGAGGATGGGTGGGAACTTGTTAGGCATTCATCAGGGCCTGATAGGTGGAAAAAGCCATCCATAAAAAAAAAAAAAAAAAACAGCTACCACTGGGAGCATTCATATACATAGGATCAAGATACGATTAACGGGTGGTGGTTATGATCATGTTCATAAGATAATTCATTCCTATTAGATTCTGAAAGGATTTGTCAACCCAGTGAGGAATATGTCCAAAAGGGCATGATACAGATTAATGAAAATAACTGATAAGGTACAAACTCAGCACAAAAGTATATACAGTCAGGTCCATAAATATTGGGACATCAACACAATTCTAAAATTTTTGACTCTATACACCACCACAATGGATTGGAAATGAAACAAACAAGATGTGCATTAACTGCAGACTGTCAGCTTTAATTTGAGGTTATTTACATCCAAATCAGGTGAACGGTGTAGGAATTACAACAGTTTGCTTGTGTGCCTCCCACTTGTTAAGGAACCAAAAGTAATGGGACAATTGGCTTCTCAACTGTTCCATGGCCAGGTGTGTGTTATTCCCTCATTATCCCAATTACAATGAGCAGATAAAAGGTCCAGAGTTCATTTCAAGTGTGCTATTTGCATTTGGAATTTGTTGCTGTCAACTCTCAAGATGAGATCCAAAGAGCTGTCACTATCAGTGAAGCAAGCCATCATTAGGCTGAAAAAAATATCAGAGAGATAGCAAAAACATTAGGCGTGGCCAAAACAACTGTTTGGAACATTCTTAAAAAGAAGGAATGCACCGGTGAGCTCAGGAACACCAAAAGACCCGGAAGACCACGGAAAACAACTGTGGTGGATGACCGAAGAATTCTTTCCCTGGTGAAGAAAACACTCTTCACAACAGTTGGCCAGATCAAGAACACTCTCCAGGAGGTAGGTGTATGTGTGTCAAAGTCAACAATCAAGAGAAGACTTCACCAGAGTGAATACAGAGGGTTCACCACAAGATGTAAGCCATTGGTGAGCCTCAAAAACAGGAAGGCCAGATTAGAGTTTGCCAAACGACATCTAAAAAAGCCTTCACAGTTCTGGAACAACATCCTATGGACAGATGAGACCAAGATCAACTTGTACCAGAGTGATGGGAAGAGAAGAGTATGGAGAAGGAAAAGAACTGCTCATGATCCTAAGCATTCCAGCTCATCAGTGAAGCATGGTGGTAGTATTGTCATGGCGTGGGCATGTATGGCTGCTAATTGAACTGGTTCACTTGTATTTATTGATGATGTGACTGCTGACAAAAGCAGCAAGATGAATTCTAAAGTGTTTCGGGCAATATTATCTGCTCATATTCAGCCAAATGCTTCAGAACTCAATGCTTCAGAACTCATTGGACGGCGCTTTACAGTGCAGATGGACAATGACCCAAAGCATACTGCAAAAAGCAACCAAAGAGTTTTTTAAGGGAAAGCAGTAGAATGTTATGCAATGGCCAAGTCAATTACCTGACCTGAATCCGATTGAGCATGCATTTCCCTTGCTGAAGACAAAACTGAAGGGAAAATGCCCCAAGAACAAGCAGGAACTGAAGACAGTAGAGGCCTAGCAGAGCATCACCTGGGATGAAACCCAGCTTCTGGTGATGTCTATGCGTTCCAGACTTCAGGCTGTAATTGACTGCAAAGGATTTGCAACCAAGTATTAAAAAGTGAAAGTTTGATTTATAATTATTATTCTGTCCCATTACTTTTGGTCCCTTAACAAGTGGGAGGCACATATGCAAACTGTTGTAATCCCTACACCGTTCACCTGATTTGGATATAAATACCCTCAAATTAAAGCTGACAGTCTGCAGTTAAAGCATATCTTGTTTGTTTCATTTCAAATCCATTGTGGTGGTGAATAGAGCCAAAAATATTAGAATTGTGTTGATGTCCCAATATTTATGGACCTGACTGTATATGTAAATTCTCGCTTCACGTGCGGATGACATTATTCCAGTGGTACAGGAGGTGGGGCTACTTGCAGGGACAAGTAAAATTCAGGGTCAAATGAAGCAAGAGAATGTCAATCTCTTATTAAGACCCCCGGGTGACTGGGACCGAAATATATATATTTATTCCGTCTCCTTTTGGAGGATCCGTCGGTCCCAGTCACCCTTTCCTAAAGCCATCTCCTTTTTTACAGCCGAAAAGGAGATGGCTTTAGGGTCACCATTATGGCATTTCGTGATCTGCCACTGGGGTATTATTTTGTTTTTTAATATTATTAATGGGTTTAAGAAATTCTCTGACGAAATTGTCTAAAGGTTTTTCCCACGTAGTCAAGGGGGCATGTACATTGGCATACATATATTACTCCCTTGCTACGGCAATTAATTAAATCTCTTACTACAAAATTCTGGTCAGTTACTGAACAGGTCACATTTTTAGTCCTATTGATGTAACGACATGCTGCACATAAGCCACATTGAAAGATCCCCAGTGGTTTGCGATCTAACCACGTCCCTGGCGGTGTTGGGCGTGTGAAATGGCTATGGACCAATCTATCTCTGAGGGATCTTCCCCACCTGAATGTGGTACCGGGCCTAGGTGGTAGAGCATCAGCCACATCCGGATCCATAAGTAAAATGGGCCAATATTTTTGAAGTATCTCTCTAATCCGTCCGTTATTCACATCAAACGTGGAGATAATTCTGATGACCTCCTTTTCTGAGACGGATCTCTTCGGAACTAAGAGAGAGCTTCTGTCGTAGTCCCTCACTTTTTGAAATGCGTCTCTCAATACCTTTTGTGGGTACCCTCTAGCCTTAAAATGATCCTGAAACCTCCTGGATTCATGATGGAAATGTTCCATTGTCCTCAGCATCCTCTGTGGGTACAGTTCTGAGTGGCCCTCCAGCATACCACCTATGCAGCTGCGGTGTCACACTGTTCTGCGCCTGGCTAGCCTGGGTGAACGGCATTACACAACGGAGGAACTGAGCTGCGTCATTAACCAATAAATTAAATTCTGGCTGTCTTCTCACCAATTGAAGATCGGAACCATGGTCAGCAATAGTGGGAAGAAAATCCTATCTGCATTGCGTCAGGGAGGGCTGACCCATGTGCCCTGCATGGTGCATGTTTTTATTCTGGCTTTAACCCAATTCCTGAAGTCTTCCACCCAACTGCAAGACGTTTTGAAAATGGCCAGGAAACTGTGCATGCATTTCAGTCATCCTTACCGTGCAAAACACGCCTTCCTTGAGCTTCAAAGGCTCATATGCGACATTTCCACACGTTGGAACTCCACCCTCCACATATTGGACAGACTATATGAGCAGAGGAAGGCGGTAAATGAATTTGTGATGATGCAGGCCAACAGGGGCACTCCTAGGCATGCGATTTAGCCAGTTCCCTCAGGTTCTCAAGATCAGGTTGTTAAAATTACAGCGGTTGCTGGAGATGAGCACTTCCATTCCATAGTTTAGCTCCTTAGGCTTTTTAAAAGTTGGGTGGTATGTGTGTAGTGTATATCTGGTGTATTTATGTATGTGTACCATGTATATGGTGTATTTATGTGTGTTGCATATAAATGGTGCATGTATGTATGTATATGTAAATATATGTCATGACACCGCTTGTCCGTCGTTGAGTAGGGAACCTGTTGTTAAAAATTTGAATCCCACCCCTGGGTACTCCCCTATGTAATTTTGATGTTGACCATTGGCAGCTTATGTGTGACACCTGACGTTTGCCCAGGCCCTTTGAGGAGGCTACTTTATTTGTCAGTCACCAGAACTACAGGAAGAATGATGTCATTCCATTTCTTCACATCCTGGAGCAGATGCTGATAAATCTATCTGGCCAGGGGGGGACAAGAGACATGGCACCTACATCTCATAGCCACCTGAGTCCTGTGGGGGCTGAACTGGCGAGGGAGGAGGAAATTAACACCCAGGAAATGTATAAAGAAATAGGTTGTTTATCTACACAAGCGACAGGAGAGGAAAAGGGGGAGCAGGAAGAGATGGGGGCGATGAGGAAGACCAGGCAGGTAACCCCGACACACAGTGGCAGTATTCAGTGGAGATGGAGGCAGGGAATCCCTCCGAGTCCCTTGCACAAATGGCCAGATGCATTCTCAGTTGCTTACATAGTCACAGACACATTATCACCATTTGGCAGAGGGATGATGACTGGCTCTTCACGATGTTAGACCATCGCTACCAGGCCAAAATGGGGGCTTTTTTTTACATCTGCTGAGAGGGATGATAAAATCAACTTCTATAGAGACATCCTATATAGTCAGGTGGTTGCTGCCTATGTACACCATCGACCATCCTCACAAAGGTCTGTCGGGGAGAACCTCTGTGCTCGCGCTCCACTGCCTTGACTGCTGGAGGGGGTGGGGGGCAGGAGCAGCATCAGCTTTGTCAGCAATAACTTGAGTCTTCATTCTCTAGAAACCATGTTTCTTCACCCGCCTACTGAAGAAACTAGCCAGCAACAGCAGGACATGGAGCAGAACCTGAACCAGAAGGTGGTGGCATACTTGGACTGCACCCTGTCATCCCAGATCCAAGATCCCACAGACTACTGGGCAGCCAAACTTGAATAGTGGCCGCAACTGGCTGAGATTCCCTGGGCAAGCTTTCCCTGGTGGAGGGCATAGTTGCCACAAAGAGAACTAGCATTTCAACACAAAAGGTTGACAGAGTATACTTTCTAAAGATGAATCAGGCATTGATCATCCAGGATTTAGACACACAACAGTGCCTGATGCATCAGACTAGATAATTCTGGCAGTAATGTTCTAACTGCAGTGTGCTGCCACACCAGAACATTGTGAAAAATGGCCTGTTTATTCTGGACACATCCTTTAGCCACCATTCTGATGCTGCCACCCGCCTGATGCCACACACCTGATGCCTCTGCTGCCATCTTCTCCTACTACCACTATCTTGTGCTGTTACTGCCACTGCTGTTGCCCCCGGGTACCCACTCTGTGACTGAACTACTATGTTGACTTCTCATGCTGTTGCCACCCTCATCATTCTGTCACTGGGCCACTGTGTTGACTCCTCATCCTGTTGCCGCGCTCACCACCCTGTGACTGGGCTACTATGTTGACTCCTCATCCTGTTGCCACTCTCATGAGTCTGTTCTGGGGAAACTAGTGTCTCTGTTTGGATTGTTGACATCACAGTTTATTTTACCGTTCTCCTGATCTGTAAGAAGAACCGAAAAAACGAAAAACACAAAACACAACAGATTCTGTCTTTGGAGCATCTATAAGGCCTCTATCGTGCAGTCAGTACTTTGTATCAGGATTCGATCATGATTTGGAAGCCAAAAGCATGATTGGGTCCAAAACAAAGAAGACATGCAAATATTTCCATCACGTGTCATCTTTGTTTTGTCTCTGTTTTGCAAAAAACTGATCAAATAGTGACCGTGTGATAGAGGCCATTAAAGTCCTGCATGCACGACTTCTTTTCCATGTCAGTAAAACTGATGTCAGATGCAAATGACCAAAGTACATGGTCAGTATTTTGCATCAGTATTTGATCATGATTTGGAAGCCAAAAGTAGGAGTAGGTCCAAAACACAGAAGACATGCAAATATTTCCTTCACATGTTATTTCTGTTTTGGACCCACTACTGTTTTTGCCTTATCAATACTTATGAACTACTGACAAAATACTGACCATGTAAAGGTGGATACTCAAAAGACAGAATCCGTTTTTTAGGGGGTTGTTCTATTGACAGATCAGAAGATGGGAATAAGAAACATTGACATCAACACAAACTTTCTGATGACACTCTCCCCACTCTGTCATGGTGCCAATACTTATATCAGAGTGTAACAGAACAGGTTCAATTGTAATCTATGTGGAAACAGCAGAAGGTATAAAATGAGACCACTCTTTCACTCTGTAGTAGAATCTTGGGCCACAGCACGTTTAAGTACATTATACCTGACACAAACATTGACCTGTAAGACTGAGTTCACACCTCAGTTATTAGGTCACCTAATTCCAGCAGTTACTGTATGGTGAGCCAAAATCAGGAGCCAAACTTACCTGCAGATAATGTATCATGAAAAGATCTGCACCTGTTCTTTGTCTTGGACATGTTACCGACCAAATAAGTGAAGTGTAAACTGAGCCTAATAGTGACGCACACAGATGCGCTTAACCATATATTGTATGTGACCTGTATGTCATGCAGACACACCGTAAGTATTTCACTACCAGAAAGGACTAGCTATGCATGTTGCTGCAATGCACAGTGGTGATACACATGCTTCATAACAAATTATATCGGAACAAAGCTAATTTTTTGGAAAAATTCTCTGATGTCCGAATCGAATTTTTGAAAACTTTGCTCATCTGTATCGCCAACTATCCATTAATTCACAAACAGTCCACAACAAAAAGAAACTTTTTACCAATGTTCATACTAGAAAATAGATAGAGGTATGCTCTTTTTCAAGCTGGAGGAGCTTGTGCAGGTTATTGTAATTATCATTATTTTTTAGATCACAATAAATGCTGCTGATGTGCTCCTGATGGCTTAAAATAAAAACACATGTATTTAAAGAGCTTATTCCATGATTGATGTAAAAATGAAAATAAGACATCATATACAGTAGTACATGGCAATCTTACAAAGCTAGAACCAGCCCTGTACCTCATATAGAACTAGAAATCTCCCCATTCATTGCTTCAATTGTTCTGCTAGATTTATTTCAGGCTGGGGCCTTCTGATGTAGCTCTTTACCTGTAAATGCCACAGCTTCTAACAGAAGATATGGTTGGTGACAGTTGAAAATTCAAACTGAGCGCATGCGTGAGGTGGACAGAGAGGTGGACATTCAGTGAGGTGGACAGAGAAATATGGAAAAGAACAAACAGCTGGTGGAGCTATACAGATACAAGTTATTGAATAGCTCAATGACTATACCATATTTTTAATTACATGAAATACAAAAGTATTCTGATCTAGGTGCTGGTTTGAAAAATAGAATATTTAAGCTAAAATATTATCAAAGTGAAAACTCAAAACTTTTAATAAATACTAAGTGAAAAATAATTCTGAGCCCAAATTGAGTAGAATATAATGATAGAAAAATGCCACTAAAGGTGCTCAGTCATTTCACTAATGATTTTATACTGACATCTTCACTATAATTTATAAAATAAAAATGAGAGTAAATTTTTGTTTTCACCTCATTGTAAAAACATTATTATTGAGAATATACAGTACTGCAACCTCCAAAGTATTTTCAGTGGGACTGAAATAGTTTTAACACATGGAAAGTAAAAGCACTCGGTCAAGCAAACAAGGCAGTAAAACAGAGAGCAGACGAGACAGTAGACAAGGCTGGACACGCAGTTATTTGAAATGTGTGGTAATTTGTCATCTATGGCGCTGAAGTAGTTACAAAGGTCAGGTGTCTATAGTACTTCTACTAGAAGTTTAATGTATTTACCAAGGCCATTTGGAAATATCATTTATTTTCATATAAGCAAATCCTGCTTAGAAAATGATAACATGCAGATCTTGCAATCATTAAGCATTCTCTCTGCTCCTCGGGGAAACATTTGCACTGACCCTAAATTTTTTATTTGCTTAACTCATGAGTGGCTTTCTTTGATATTATTCCCTTCTATAAACAATAACATTCAGCCCTTAAAACAACATTTCCAAATCAACTGAGAATCGGACATATTCATAATAATAAAGACCAAACTTGGATAATTATAAATTGCACACAGCAATATCAACTACCCCGTCCCTAGAGTCTTCTCTGTCAGTGTCTTTTTTTCTGAACACAGTATGTGATATTCATGATAAATGCTTCCTGTTCCTTTTAATGATGATCCAGTTCTCTTCATATAATTCTATATACACATGGGTCTAACTATAATGAGGCAACCTGAACAAGCTGTTGCCAGCACACTGCATGGATATAGTAAACTGTAAATAATTAAAGGGCAATACAGACTGCATATAACCTCGTCCATAGGGGACCGATTTAGTAAAGATATTAAATGTAACTGTGTGACAACTACTTTTCTAAGCCATTACTATTCTTTGAATGGCTGACAAATTCCCCATCCTACATTTTTGTGACATGTGATAAATAGTATATTATTATCAAGGGGTAACAGTGAGCATGAGTCAATTCCATCCTACTTTAGCTCCAGATGAGACAGATAATTCAGAATTAAACACTGTATTTACAATCCCAGTTCCAAAGGAGAGGTTGAGACGTTGCGTAAAATATAAATAAAGGCAAGCAAAAACAGAATGCAACAATTTACAAATCTCATAGATCCATTTTGTATTCCAAATAGAAATAAAACAGATGTTGAAAGTGAGACATTTTACCATTTCATGAAAAAAAATTAACTCATTTAGAACTTGATGGCAGCAAATCATCTAAAAAAAAGTTGGGACAGGGGCAACAAAAAGGCTGAAAAAGTAAGTGGTACTAATAAAGCACAGCTGTGTATATATACAGTGCATATAAAAAGTCTACACACCCCTGTTAAAATGTCAGGTTTCTGTGATGTAAAAAAAAAAATTGACAAAGATAAATCATTTCAGAATTTTTTCTACCTTTATTGTGACCTATAAACTGTACAACTAAATTGAAAAACAAACTGAAATCTTTTGGGTAGAGGTAAGAAAAAATATAAAAATAAAATAATATGGTTGCATAAGTGTGCACACCCTTAAACTAATACTTTGTTGAAGCACCTTTTGATTTTATTACAGCACTCTTTTTGGCTATGAGTCTATCAGCAAGGCACATTTTGACTTGGCAAGATTTGCCCACTCTTCTTTGCAAAAACACTCCAAATATGTCAGATTGCGAGGGCATCTCCTGTGCACAAGCCTCTTCAGATCACCCCACAGATTTTCAATCGGATTCAGGTCTGGGCTCTGGCTGGGCCATTCCAAAACTTTAATCTTTGTTGATTTGGATGTATGCTTTGGGTCGTTGTCATGCTGAAAGATGAAGTTCCTCTTCATGTTCTTCTTTCTAGCAGAAGCCTGAAGGTTCTGTGCCAATATTGACTGGTATTTGGAACTGTTTATAATTCCCTCTAGCTTAACTAAGGCCACAGTTCCAGCTGAAGTAAAACAGCCCCAAAGCATGATGCTGCCACCACCATGCTTCACTGTGGGTATGGTGTTCTTTTGGTGATGTGCAGTGTTATTTTTGTGCCAAACATATCTTTTGGAATTATGGTCAAAAAGTTCAACCTTGGTTTAATCAGACCAGAACACCTTTTCCCACATGCTTTTGGGAGACTTCAGATGTGTTTTTGCAAAATGTAGCCTGGCTTGGATGTTTTTCTTCGTAAGAAAAGGCTTTCATCTTGCCACTCTACCCCGTAGACCAGACATATGAAGAATACGGGAGCTTGTTGTCACATGTACCACACAGCCAGTACTTGCCAGATATTCCTACAGCTTCTTTAATGTTGCTCTAGGCCTCTTGGTAGCCTCCCAGACCAGTTTTCTTCTCGTCTTTTCATAAATTTTGGAGGGACGTCCAGTTCTTAGTAATGTCACTGTTGTGCCATATTTTCTCCACTTGATGATGACTGTCTTCACTGTGCTCCATGGTATATCTAATGCCTTGGAAATTCTTTTGTAACCTTCTCCTGACTGATACATTTTAACAATGAGATCCCTCTGATGCTTTGGAAGCTCTCTGTGGACCACAGTTTTGCTGTGGGATGTGACTAAGAAAATTTCAGGAAAGACCCACTAGAGCAGCTGACCTTTATTTGGGGTTAATCAGAGGCACTTTAAATTATGGCAGGTGTATGCTGACTCCTATTTAACATGATTTTGAATGTGATTGCTTCATTCTGAACACAGCTACATCCCCAGTTATAAGAGGGTGTGCACACCTATGCAACCACATTATTTTTTTGTTTTTGCTTTTTGTTTTCTTCCCTCTACCTAATTTCAGTTTGTTTTTCAATTGATTGGTACAGTTTTTAGGTCACATTAAAGGTGGAAAAAGTTCTGAAATGATTTATCTTGTCTCATTTTTTTACAGCACAGAAACCTGACATTTTAGCAGGGGTGTGTAGACATTTTATATCCACTGCATATATATATATATATGTTCTCAAAGTAAAATTGCTAAGAATTAGAATATCCCATGATGTACAGTACATAATATCAACAAAATATTCAGAGAATCTGGAGAAATCCATGTGCGCAAGGGACAAGGGTGATGGTCAATATTGGTTCTCGTGAACTACAGGCTCTGAGGTGGCACTGCATTAAAAACAGACATGATTCTGTACCGGAAGTTGCTGCATGGGCTCAGAAACACTTCCAGAAATCATTGTCTGTGGACACAGTTCACTGTGCAATCTATAAATGCAAGTTAAAGCTGTATCATGGAAAGAAGAAGAAGCCATATGTCAACACGATCCATAAATGCCACCATCATATCTGGCCCAAAGCTCATAAAAAATGGACTGAAGCAAAATGGAAAACTGCTCTGTGGTCAGATGAATCAAAAATTGAAATACTTTTTGAAAACCACAGATGCCGTGTCCTGCAGAATCAGGACGAGAGGGACCAACTTGTTATCAGCACATAGTTCAAAAACCTGCATCTCTGATGGTATGCATTATTACCTATGGCATGGACAGCTTACAGATCTGTAAATGCATTATCAATGCTGAACAGTATATAGGGGTTTTATAACAATATATATTCCCACCCAGACATTGTCTCTTTCAGGAATGGCCTTGCATATTTCAGCAAAACAATTACAGTATAAACCACGTACTTCATCCATCACAGCAGCATGGTGTTGCAGAAGTAGAGTCAGGGTGCTGAACTGGCCTGCTTTCACCAATAAAATACATTTGGCACATCATGAAATGAAAAATACAGCAAAAAAAATGACCCAGTACTGTTGAGCAGCTCAAATTTTACATCAAACAAGAAAAGGGACACATTCCTTATCCGAAAACCCCAGAAATTGGTCTCCTCACTTCCCAGATGTTTACTTTATTGTTCTTAGAAGAAGAGGGTATACTACACAATGGTAGATTTGGCCCTGTCGCAACTTTTTTTTTCAGATGCATTGCTATTAGGGACGACCGAAACAATTTTGGATGAAACATCCAAAGTCGATTTGCATAAAACGTTGTTCTAATGCTGTACGATGTATTGGCTCAGATGAGCCGAAGTTATTGCTTTGCGAAGTCTCAGGACTTTAAAAAAACATTTCCCGAAATGGTTATTAATTTATGTAGTTATTACACAAAGTCTCGTGAGCCAAAACATCAGAGCCAATACATTCTAATACTGTACAGAGCTCCTGCTCCATACAGTATTAAAACAAAGTTTTATGCGAATCGACTTCGGATGTCAATTCGCTCATCCCTAATTGCCATAATCAAGTTTATATTTTAGACAGCATCCCAAATTTTTGGGAACTGAGGTATATATATACATTTTTAAACATATTTTTAAATATGGTTTATGATTTTGTGGATGTTAGTTTCTCCATGATCTCCTTTCATACCTCACTGTATGTGTGGAAGTCACCCAGTACTTTTCTCTATCAGTCATTATTATTTTTATTTAAAAAAATATATTTCTGTTTATTTTTTTTTCTGTGTGACTTTCTGTAAAAACATAAAATTAAATATTCAAATTTTATCGCTGAAGCAATAGGCTGACACTTCCTGTTGTTTTGCAACTGACTTGTAAGTTTTGCTATATAGGTTGGGACAGATAAGCAGAGTTATCATCATTACATCTGATATGTGTGGTTGATTTAGTGACAGCTTTGCTGTACTACTATAGGACTAGCTACACTATACACACAGATAAGACCCTGATGCTGCCAGCGATTGTTGGGAGAGAAGCATTCCCTCCTGGCAGTCACCAGATCAATCAACCCTTTATTCTGAGTTTATGTAAGAAGATTTCTGGCAATGTTGTAAATCGCTGCATGCTTTCTGTTATTACCGAATCATGTGGGGTCAAGTTTTAGAACAGTTGAGATAATAAAGTAATACTTTTATATCTTAATATTTAATCTCTATTTATGAAGGTGTAACTTCATATTCTCTGTAGGGTTCACATATACAATAAGCTATCACAAAAGTTTTGATCCTGGGTATTTACATATCTCTATAGTCTTTGGCAATAATCTATGATTTTTGAACTATTGAAATACAGACAAGATGTTATCTAATTAGCTAATGAGACCTCTGAAATATTAATAACAATAAATAACCTTTAATTGTATACACCAACCATTTGCAGTCAATAACATCATCTTGTTTAGCACCTGCTAAGAGGTAAGGTATCTTAGGAATCACGAGTCAGCTCTTAAAGTCAAGAAGGAAAAATAAGGGAGCATAAATATCTGAGCGATTTTTACAAGGGATGAATTATGATGGCTGGGTAACTGGTTTAAAACATCTCCAAAACAGCTGGTCTTGTAGGCTGTTCATGCTATGCAGTGGTTGTCCAAGGAAAGAAAACCAGTAAACAAAAGACTTTGACATTAGTTACTGAAGTCTCTTTGTTGTGTGCAACCATCAAAAGCTAACCCATCTGGTCTGATGACACAGAAGAGTTACTGTAGCAGTAATTTTTGAAAAATTTAGTGCTAGAAATTAAAGATGTCAGAACACACATGCCCAGATTTACTAATGTATTTGTGCCTAGAATCTGTTTAAAGATAGCATAAATCAGTGCAATTTGTAGCAACTAGGGTTTCTCCAATTTTTCTGACTCGCTTGAAAAGAGGGTATTGCTTAGCAGCAGGAGGTGTGGCGTAAGATGCAACACTTTGTACCAACATTTCTCCACAATTATGGAGAATTCTACCTTCCAATAAGCAAACCAATATCTGGTATAGAGCTAAATAAGTGTCTAGCCATGCACCATCATCCTTGAGCCACTGTGATAAATCCAACTGTAATTGTGAGAAATGGACATTAGGATTTGAAAGTAGAATTAGAAAGGAATTAGTAGGATTATTTAGGGTAGAAGTGGACCCTCTTGCCTGCATGTTCCCTTTGCCTCAGCTCCAGATTTTCCTCCATAAAAAATACAATGTTTTTCCTAAAAACTCTGTGTGACATTATGCTTACTCTCTCCATGACACCTGAGAGGATTTATATAGTAGCAGCATCTAGTATCTCTCCCCCTTAATGCAAGCAGAGGATTTGCATCCCTTTAAAAGCCTTATTCCTCGAGGTCTCCATGTGAGATGAGCATGGGGAGAGACATGACAAGCGCTAGGGACAGTGTTGCTAAAGGCTTTCAATTGTGGAATATTGGATCGGGAGAGAGCAGTGACAGTGTAGAGAGATCGTATGGAGAGTTTTTACACACTGTAGGAAGAGCATAGGGAGACTACAGGGACAGTGCAGGGACTGTAATCTGAAGATGAAGGGATCCATAGGAGACAGCGCAGTTTGCATCTATCCCTGTGTAGGGCACATAGCTTTCTAATAAATCAGTGTCCTCTGTTTAATAGATAATTGTGAGGAATATGGATTAATATTTACTGTCAGCCATGTCCTCACATCCCCATCTGCTGACTGATAGCGGAGGTAGGGAACTCCACAGGAGGGCCCTGCTTCAAAGCCCCAGCCCTGATTGTAATTTGATGCACCTCTTGGCATGTTCAGTGTACATGCAAAATGGGTTTCCACCCCCCCCCCAGCCATCTGAGTGTCAGTTGGCAAGAAGGAAGGCCCCCCAGGGGGTCCAGGCTTCAAGGAGAAGGTCACAACTCAGTGCACCAGTTTGGAGCCAACTGAATCCTGCAGGAAAACCCTCAGCATGGGGTATCCGCCCTTGCCCAGGATCAATTAGACCTCCTAGACATGTTGGCACCTACCTTTCATAAGGAATTATGAATCACCTGGCCATCGCAGACGCAAACCGGATACATATTTGTGTCCCGGTGGCCACGAGGTACGTTCCATGGTCTTTGTTTGCTGGGACGAGGTCGGGGTAGGGAGATATCCATATCTCTCCATAGAAACCACATAACGGTACCAGGTTTGGGCTCTACTTGTAGCCGGAACCCAGGCAGGTCCATTGGTCCCAGAACCATCTCCCTGTGACCCTCTGGTCTGGAGCTATGAACCCTAAAGGGTTTTGTGGGTCATTTGCTGCCAGCCCAGAAGAGGGGGCGTGGACCCCTCCCTGAGGCCGGGAGGGGAGGGGCTGGCTACAGGTTAAAAGTCTGGTGCCAGTAAGTAGGCGGGTCTTTCTCTGAAGAGGGGTCACATCCTACACATGTGTTTAGAGGGACACAGGAAATAGCTGAGCTCACGGCCCTTCATGTGGACTCCAGCAAAGAACATCTCAAAGGAACTTTCATAATACTCGGTAACTGACTTTTACACTGCTTAACACCGTTGTAACCATATAACCTGTATATGTAACCTCAGACCACTGTATATATTGTCTGTGTATATTGTGTTAAATCTAGTGTGCTCTTACGGCGATTAAATCTATAATTTAATCTTGTGCTATCTTGCATCTCTATCACGAATCCCCATGTCCGTGTTTTGGCCTAGTTATAAGCTACCGCGGGTTGGTTTCTGACCCTATATAATCCCGTTAGCGGACTGGGCTTAACTGGTGGCAGTTACCCGGGCTGAGGGCGTGCTGTTTTCACTGCGGCAGTGAAAAGGCTCTCTCAGCTTGTTGCCTCTCTGTGCCCGCGTGGACAGGGGGTGTGTGTGTAAACTATACCAGCCTGACCTTACGTGCTCCTCTGGAGGACATAACTTCAAGTTTTTGGTAAACCCTGTAATCATACCAGGTCTCGTGAGCTCGACGTGGTTGACGTCAAGTGGGAACGAGGTGTGGTATTCATCACAAAAGGCAATTCTATTAGGCTTTGATTCTCAAATTGGGGTTAATAACCTGTCTAATTTTACTGTTATTCGGGTGTCAACCTTGATTAATAGATAGGCAATTGCATTACACCTTGATTCTCAAATTGGGGTGAATAAGCAGTCTAGTTCTACTGTTATTGGAGTGTCCACCTGTCACAGTAACTGTCACTACCAGAAACGACTAGCTATGCATGTTGCTGCAATGCAATGTACACGGAGATACACTCTCCCTGCATGCCGGGATATAGCTGATGACGAATTAATTCGGAACTAAGCACGTTTTTATTTTATGTTTTAATTCGGCGAAGCGCCAAATTTTAGAAAATTTTGCTCATCTCTAATTATAAGCTACATCAACTGTGGGCTTAATTAAAAATACCCAGATAATTCCTTTATAACACCTGTCATAACCTTTTAGTGAATATAATATGCAAAAAAAAAAAAAGAGTAAGAAAGTAAAACAGGATTCTCCCATAAACCCAAACCACACCTATAGTTTATCTTGACCAACTGAGACAGTACATATTATCTATTAAAAAAACTGAAACAAAATGGATTGGTGGGAGTCCAACACCCTACACCACAAATCAATCAGATGTTAGCAGCAGCCGCAGATTCCCAAAATAAATGGTGTATGGAGCTGGAAAATCCTGTACAGCTCTGTACACTGTGTATTGGCAATACCCCTTCCCACTCACACACACACACACACACACACATACACTTACAGTAAATAGGTGTATCACACATTGCACAATCATGTGAATAGGTCATCAATTTGTTTTTCAGAAAACCCCTTTGACCATAAAAAAATGAATAAATATATTGATAGACAACATAAACAATATTATACAATACTAGCAGAAGAACCCAGATTTGCAAGGTATTTTTCATCTATTTCATTTTATGTTTCTGTGTGTCGTAAAAAGATATCAACAGTTTCTGCTATATCAGTGAACTCTACAGTACCCGCCCCTTTAACAATGACCTCCACAGTGCCCTCCCCCTTAACAGTGATCTCTACAGTGCCCGCCCCTTTAACAGTGACCTCCATAGTGGCCCCCTTTAACATTGACCTCCACAGTGGCCGCCCCTTTAACATTGACTCCACAGTGCCCGCCCCTTTGTCAGTGACCTCCACAGTGCCCACCCCTTTAACAGTGACCTCCATAGTGGCTTCCCCTCTAAAATTGACCTCCACAGTACCTGCCACTTTAACAGTGACCTCCACACAGAGCCCGCCCCTTTAAAAGTGACCTCCACAGTGCCCGCCACTTTAACAGTGATCTCCATAGTGGCCGCTCCTTTAACATTGACCTCCACAGTGCCTTCCCCTTTAACAGTGACCTCAATCAGTGCCTGCCCCTTTAAAAGTGACTGCATCTTTCACATTGACCTGCACAGTGCCTGCCCCTTTAACATTGACCACCTTTTTAACAGTGACCTTCAAAGTGGCTGCCCCTTTAATAGTGACCTTCACAGTGCCCGCCCCTTTAACATTGACCACCCCTTTAACAGTGACCTTCATAGTGGCTGCCCCTATAACAGTGACCGTCACAGTGACCGCCCCTTTAACAGTGACCTCCACAGTGCCCACCCCTTTAACATTGACCACCTCTTTAACAGTGACCTTCATAGTATCCACCCCTTTAACAGTGACCTCCACAATGTCCGCCCCTTTAACATTGACCACCCCTTTAACAATGACCTTCATAGTGGCCGCCCCTTTCACAATGACCGTCACAGTGACCGCCCCTTTAACAGTGACCTCCACATTGCCCGCCCCTTTAACATTGACCACATCTTTAACAGTGACCTTCATAGTATCCACCCCTTTAACAGTGACCTTCATAGTACCCGCCCCTTTAACAGTGACTTCCACAGTGCCCGCCTCTTTAACAGTGACCTCCGTAGTGCCTGCCCCCTTAACAGTGACCTCCACTATGCCTGCCCCTTTTACCATGAACTCCACAGCGCCTGTCCGTTTAATAGTGGCCCCTGCCCCACATGCATGTAGCAGTGTAGTTGTGCCGTCATACATCATATGACTGAATATTTAAGGACCTGCAAACTGCTCAAACCTGTGATTAGTTGTTATGGCAAACTGGAGTATGACACGTGAGCTTCTATTGGCTAATAAATGACATGTGACCATGTAAATGGCAGTTCGGATTTAAGTGAAAGGCTTGCTGGCTTCTATTGGCTAATACAGGTCATTTTTTGGGAATAGCTCAGGAATGGTATCTCCTAGAATGCTGAGACCCGGTCTAAAACCTTTCCGAACACCTGATGTACGGTACCTGTGTGCCAAATTTGGTGAAGATCAGTCCAGTCGTTTGGTCGCTCATAAAGAACGTCCAGACAGACAGACGTCTAGACAGACAGACAGAAACTAATTTATATATATATATATATATATATATATGAGATAAACAGAAAGCTAAAAACTAAAAGTGGCAATGTGAAAATATTATTGACATAATATGTGGATGTTATTCTATTATTTTTTTCCCTATTAACATCAATGTTATCTGGTCATTCACTTAAGATTTTAGCTTTGTCATGTATAGCAACTGATAGTAACTGCACTGCAAAAAAATATATTATACTATTTATTCATGAAGTTGCCTCATGTGAATAGCAGTTTCCTATGACATTGGTTTAGTTGACAGTTCTATTTTTTGGCGCCATCAAGTGATGTCATAATAATTGTTTTTGGAAAGACTTGGCCTGATGAAGGATCTGTGTCTATATATCTAATCGGAGTTGTTTAATGTGATGACAACCATAAGAATAAGGTTCAAAAATAACTTTTAAGAAGGCTATTTTCTCAGCCATTCAATCATTGTTTTACAATGTCTCACAGCGTAAGAAATGTTAAAATGTCAGGTCAGACATCTGCTTCTTGTATTATTGGAAGCTGTACAAAGACAAAAATGGATATGCAGGCAGCTTTTCTTGCCTTTAAATGTTCATCATGGACAATTGTCAATTGTTTTCAGGATGTAAACAATACCCATACATTTAGTTAAAATGACTTTAGCAAAAAAAAATTAAAAAAAATAAAAATTGGCCTATTTAGGGAACTAAAAAAATAAATAAATAAAAATATCCTCTGTTCAAACTTACAGGGATTCTGCAATACTCTTACACTATTTTAGTGAATTTTCAGCACATGATAATTTTGCAAGTATAGATGAATATAACTGCAGTTACATTACTTCTTAAAAAGATAACTTCTACATATCACAAAGCAAATAGTAGATTGTGATTTTAGACTTGATGAAGAGTGTGTTTTACGCATAAAGGGAATCTATCTAAAAAATATAGATACCATTTCTTCATAAACTTTCTTTCTACTGGATTCTGAACTCTGATAGTGTCGAAATATTACAATCTACCTTTAAAACCCTCCCTTTGTGCATCTGTCACCAGACCAGACATGGAGACTGGCAGGATCATTGGCTCGAGCCAAACAAGTAGGAGAGACTTAGAAGGGGCTTACGGGAGTTGTATCTCATAGCTGATACCCTGATTCTGACCTTCTTAACTATCCTACCAGTGATACAACTTTTTTCTTTTTAATCTTTAAGCACATCTATAAGTAAACAAATTAAGGCTTGACTAGAGCTAAGCTCATGTCTCACCTCTCCCAAATCATACCCTCAGAGGTCCAGGAAGTAGAGATCAGTGTTCTCTGAGTGGCTCTGCAGAGCTAATGAATAAAAAATAAGCAATAATTCCGAAAATGTAACCACAATTTTTATTTTATTTTTTTACTTCCCAGTTTGTCTGCAGAAGCATTTGGCAGGGAGGCATAAGTTCAGTTTAGTTGAATGGTGAGTCGTCTGTGACTTACAAGCCTAGAATTTTTTTCCTTCAAATATGACTGCATGAAATCAGTCTTAGGCCATTTTCACATAAGCACATTGAAGGCTCATTTGAGTGCCCATATTATGCATGGCCTGGATGTAGGCCTACTATCCCAAACTCAGCAGCATAGCTCTCTACAATGCTGTGAGTTTGGGTAAATAGACCCACAGTTAGCCTGGAATACTTGGTATGCTTGTGAGAAACTGCCCTGAAAAAGATGATGAGGGCTAAGAAACCTAGAGCATTGCTGTATTGTAATGGTGATTATAAGTAAACCTTATATATTGGCTCCTGTGGAGTCAGAGGCTATGCCCCAGCCTAAGGGCTCATGCACACAAATGTATTTTCTTTCCGTGTCCATTCCGTTTTCCTGCGGACTGTATGCGGACCCATTAATTTTAATGGGTCCGCAAAAAAAACGGAAGTTATATCCGTTGTGCAAAAAAATAGAAAATGTTCTATTATTTCCATATTACGGACAAGGATAGGACTGTTCTATTAGGGGCAGCTGTTCCGTTCTGCAAAATACAGAATGCAAACGGACGTCATCTGTATTTTTTGCGGATCCGTGTTTTGCAGACCGCAAAATACATACAGTCATGTGCATGAGGTCTTAGATGAAAATCAAGTCAGATATAGAAGTTGAGTTTGGAAAAGACTTTATGACTGTTACATACATGATTTTTATTCCAGTTTATGAGTATTAATAAACACCCTTAGGGCTCATGCACACAAATCGTTCCACAAAACACGGATCCACCCAAAAAAAATGGATGACCTCCATGTGACGTCTGTGTTGCATCCGTTTTTTTTTGTTTTTTTTTGTGGATCCTTGTAACAATGCCTGTCTTGTCCCCAAACGGACAAGAATAGGACATGTTCTATTTTTATTTTGTTTGCAGAACGGACATACAGAAATGGAATGCACAAGGAGTCATTTCCATTTTTTCAAGCCCCATTAAAAAAAAAGAAGCGAAAGAAAATGTTTGCGTGCATGAGCCCTTGAGACTTTTTTACTAGTTAGACATTGATTGCTCTACACCAGATCTGCCTGCTTGTTCTTCTCCTAACCATAACTGGAATAACTGGTGTGTGTTGTTAACTTAGCTTGTGGATCCGAAGGAAGAGGTTGTTCCCGGTTGATTTACATCTGGATCTCCTATAACAGGTGTTTATTTAATTTATTGGCCTTGGCGGCATTGGACACTTCTTCATATTGTTTGGTTATTTAACATGGATAGACTTAGTACTACTCAATATTAAAATGGCTGTTTTCTTAAATAAAAAGCTCCATAACTATTCACAAGTTGTGTGTGGCCTTTACCCATTACCTTTAAAACTAGGCAACTAAATGACAGATCTGGCACTGTTTCTGGAATAAATGTTTTTTAAAATCATGAAAACTTCTTTTAACAATTCTCTAATATATTCTGAAAAATAGCTTCAAAAATATTTCCTTTCATTTTGCCTTAGTTGAATTGGAACTCCCACACAGAAGCTGTACACAAAAGATGAAATAAAATCAGATGAAACCTCAGAATTCCATCGGCGATAGGTATATTCAGTAGCAACTATAAAAAGTAATGTGTCCTTCTTGTGCAGCTTCTATTAAAACCATCCAATATTTTTTTTCAAAAACCTGGGAGCTAAAAAAAGATAAAAAAGATTATGTGATTAGAGCAGCTGGGATTAATTTTGAGCAATCACAAATAATTTAATAAAAACTGTTCTTTGTTATAGACAACTTTGATTTAATTTAAAATAATCTTCTTAGCAAGAAAAATGAATATTGTGTTGAATGCAAAGTTGGGATCATTTTCATGAAAAAAAAAATTGAATTACAGTTTATATTTTCACAAAGGGCCCTAACATTGGGTTGCATTAGTAACTTGTATATGGTAGTTAGTATTACACATTGGTTTATCATTTTATTATTGGTGTGTACCGCCGTCTATGTAAGTGAATCAGACACTCTGCAAAGTACATATGGCAATATTACTGTATTTTTTGCCCCATAAGTGGGGGGGGGGGGGGCAGTGCATCTTATGGGGCGAATGCTGCCATTTATATATTGCTAACTCTGATACATCATCGGCTGCGATGCTAAACAGTGCAGCGATGTATCAGCGGGGAGGGAGGAGGGGCTGGATGCCGGCAACTTGCGGTGCAGTCACTGTACTCTTACATCGGGTCCTGCCACTCACAGCAGTATACATATCTAAACAGTAATCCTTAACCTCGAGTAACTTTAACTTTAAAGCAGCGCTATCCTGTTTACTACTTTACAATCAAGCTCCGGTAACAGGCAGAGCCGGCGGTGGCGTAACATCACTCACTCACGTCACGTGCCTGCTCCTTCCATTTTATGGAAGTGAGTGACGTTACGCTGCCGGCCGCTCTGCCCTGCTACGTGAGCTTGATTGTAAGGTATTTAACAGGATAGCACTGCTTTAAAGTTAAAGTTGCCGTACTCGAGGTTAAGGAGTACTGTTTAGATATGAATACTGCTGTGAGCGGCGGGGCCGGGTGTATTGGAGCACACTGTTATGGGGGAAATCTGTGGATGACACATATAGCATAGGATGCTATATAGTGTCATCCACAGATCCCCCCATAGCATGGTCATTCACAAATCCCCCATAACAGTGTCATTCAAAGATCCCCCCCCCATAACAGTGTCATCCAAAGATCCCCCTCCCCATAACAGTGTCATCCAAAGATCCCCCTCTCCATAACAGTGCCACCCCCTCCCCATAACAGTGCCACCCACATATCCCTCATAACAGTGCCATCCACAGATCCCCTCATAACAGTGTCATCCACAGATCCCCTCCATAACAATGCCATCCAGAGATCCCTCATAACAGTGCCATCCACAGATCCCCCCCCATAACAGTGTCATCCACAGATCCCCTCCATAACAGTGCCATCCACAGATCCCCCACAACAGTGTCATCCACAGATCCCCTCCATAACAGTGTCATACACAGATCCCCCATAACAGTGTCATCCACAGATTTCCTCTATAACAGTGTCATCCACAGATCCCCCATAATAGTGTCTTTCACAGACCACCATTAGTTTAAAACACACCAAAAGCACACCTTTTGGTTAAAAATATATATTTTTCTTATTTTCCTCCTCCAAAACCTAGGTATGTCTTATGGGCAGGTGCGTCTTATAGGGTGTAAAATATGGTAGTTTCAAGTTAATATCTCATTTTTAGTTATTTCAGGTATTAAAACAACATTTATTAATATTTTTACATTTTGAAGCTGTTTTATACCTCACCGAGCCTATGACATAGTTTATTATATAAAATGGTGCCTCCTCTGATGTCGCTAGGTGTAATTTTGGAAGTTTACAATAAATTGATCCAACCTATGTTAGGATCCAGAACAAACATGACAAAAGAATAACTTATAGCTCTAGATTTCACGTAATATAAATCTTTAAGGCTTATCCATGGTTTCTAGTTACTAGAGCAACATTATATTAAAAATAATCCTGGTACAACATTGTATTTGACACTTTTAGTAGTCTTCTCCAAAAGTGGATTAATGTTTTTTTCACATCTGGAAGTGACATTTGAACCATGCATCCCATTGGTTCTAAGTAGAGATGAGCAAATTTCTCAAAAATTCAATTCGGCCGGTCCGCTGAATTTTCCGAAAATATTGGATTCGATTCAAATGTATTTGTGGCGAATCACGTTAAAAAACAGCTATTTCCTGGCTGCAGAGAGCCATTACAGTGGTGTAGTGCTGTGCCTTGCAGTAGCAAGGGAGTTTGCTATGGTAGTGAAACAATGCTGTGAGTCAGTATGACACAGAAATGACAGGCGTCGCGCTTAGAATCACTGCACACTTCACTTATTTTTGGGCAGTTACGGGGCCAAAACTGACCAAAAACTCAAGTGTGAATTCAGCCTTACAGGTCGATGTTAGCGCCAGGTATAAAGAACAGTGCAGAGGCCCAAGATCCTACTGTAGTGTGAAAGAGCGCACTCCTTTTACACCGTCGTCAGCTCATTCCACATAGATGTCTACAGAACCTGTTCTATTAAATGCTTATAGAAGTAGAACCACTCTGACAAAGTGGAGAGGGTGTCAGCAGTAAGTTTGTGTTGATGTCACTGATTATTTTACCCTTCCTCTGCTCCGTCAGAACAATACCCCCCAAAAAATGGATTCTGTCTGTTGAGCATCTGACTTCACTCGGTCAGCATTTGGTCAGTAATCCATCAGTATTGCTAAAGCCCAAAAAAAAAAACAGGAATGGATCCAAAACAGAGATGACATGTGAATGGAATATTTGCAGGTCTTCTGCATGAGGAGACGACAGAGGGGCCCAGAGACAGAGTTGTGAGTTGCCAGCAGCATGAGAAGACCACAGAGTGGCAAGGTGACATAGTGTCGAGGTGGCAGCAGCAGCAGCATAAGGAGGCCACAGAGTGACCCAGTGACATAGTGTTGATTTAGCAGGAGCATGAGGAGACCACTGAGTGGCAAGGTGACATAGTGTGGAGGTGGCAGCAGCAGCAGCAGCATGATGAAGCCACAGAGTGGCAAGGTGACATAGTGTGGAGATGGCAGCAGCAGCATGACATAGTGTTGATTTAGCAGCAGCATGAGGAGACCACAGAGTGGCAAGCTGACATAAAGTGGAGGTGGCAGCAGCAGCATGATGAGGCCACAGAGTGGCAGTAGCAGCATAAGGAGAGCTGAGTGGTGAGGTGGCAGCAGCATCAGGAGACCACAGAGTGACCCGATGACAGAGTGAGGAGGTGGGTGGCAATAACAGGATCCACTGACAATGTTGGGTGTAATAAGGAGCACTTGGCATCAGATGTGTGGCATTAGGCGATTGGCTGTAGGAATGGCCTTACGGTTCGCCAGGCGGTCATTTTGCGGCGAACTTTAATCGTCGCTGTTCGCTGAACAGGCTAACATATGGCGGTGTCCGCCGGCGCAATATTCTTTGCATTCTACAGAACTTTGAACCATGACATATCCATCAGGTGGGACAAGACAGCCAATTGAGACGTTTCAGCACATGGACACACCACCTACCCTATACATAAACCCGATCTAGACGCCATTTTACATTTAGTGTTTTGCCAGTGTAGGGAGAGGTTGATGTGTGGAGCAGGGATAGACTGTTAGATACACCAAATGCTAGCTAATAGGGCCACAAAAGTCTTTTTAAGGACTGGTATAGGTGTGCTATCGATAGGTGTGACATAATGAGGGGTGTAATATACTTACAATATACTTTCTAACATAGAAAGTATATTAAAGTGCATTTGTATAGTGCAACAGGTGTGCATTTCTGCTGCGATAATGCAGCTATACAGAGGGACAAACGTCATTGGAACAACTAATTGCAACTGCCGTGATATACTAGTTGACCCCCAAAAAATCTGATTGAGGCAGGGGTGCTATATACCTAGAATATAGTTTCTATACAGTGCATTTGTATTGTGCAGCATTTATGTGCAGTTATGCTGAAATACCGCAGCTATACAGAGGGACAAATGTTGATTGGAACAACTAATTGCAACTGGTGTGATATACCAATTTTCCCCCAAAAAAATCTGATTGAGGCAGGGGCGTGATATACCTATAATATAATTTCTATATAGTGCATTTGTATTGTGCAGCATTTGTGTGTGGTTCTGCTGAGATACTTTATCTATACAGAGGGACAAAGTCATTAAAACAACTAATTACAACTGGTGTGATATAACAGTCGCCCCCAAAGAAACCTGATTGAGGCAGGGGTGCAATATACCTTTAATATAATTTCTATATAGTGCATTTATATTGTGCAGCATTTGTGTCTGGTTCTGCTGAGATACCGCAGCTATAAAGAGAGACAAATGTCATTGGAACAACTAATTGCAACTAGTGTGATATACCAGTTGCCCCCAAAAATATCTGAATGAGGCAGGGGTGCGACATACCTAAAATATAATTTATATATACTGCATTTATATTGTGCAGCATTTGTGTGTGGTTCTGCTGAGATACTGCAGCTATACAGACAGAAAAACGTCATTGGAACAACTAATTACAACTGGCGTGATATAACAGTTGTCCCAAAAAAAGATCTGATTGAGGCAGGGGTGTGATATACCTAAAATATAATTTCTATATAGTACATTTGTATTGTGCAGCATTTGTGTGCCGTTCTGCTAAGATACCGCAGCTATACAGAGGGACAAATGTCATTGGAACAACTAATTGCAACTGGTGTGATATACCAGTTTCCCCCAAAAAAATCTGATTGAGGCAGGGGTGTGATATACCTACAATATAATTTCTATATAGTGCATTTGTATTGTGCATCATTTGTGTGTGGTCCTGCTGAGATACCGCAGCTATACAAAGGGACAAAAGTAATTTGAACAACTAATTTCAACTGGTGTCATATAACAGTTGCCCCCCAAAAAATCTGATTGAGGCAGGGGTGCGATATACCTAGAATATAATTTATATATAGTGCATTTGTGTAGTGCAGCATTTGTGTGCGTTTCTGCTGAGATACTTTAGCTACACAGACAGACAAAAGCCATTGGAACAACTAATTGCAGCTGGTGTGATATACTAGTTGCCCCCCAAAAAAATTGATTGAGGCAGGGATGCAATATACCTAGAATATAATTTCTATATAGTGCATTTGTGTAGTGTAGCATTTGTGTGTGTTTCTGCTGAGATACCGCAGCTATACAGACAGAAAAAAACGCCATTGGAACAACTAATTGCAGCTGGTGTGATATACCAGTTGCCCCCCAAAAAATATGATTGTGGCAGGGATGCGATATACCTAGAATATAATTTCTATATAGTGCATTTGTGTAGTGCAGCATTTGTGTGCGTTTCTGCTGAGATACTTTAGCTATACAGACAGACAAACGCCATTGGAACAACTAATTGCAGCTGGTGTGATATACCAGTTGCCCCACAAAAAATCTGATTTAGGCAGGGGTGCGATATACCTAGAATATAATTTCTATATAGTGCATTTGTATTGTGCATAGTTTGTGTGTAGTTCTGCTGAGATACCGTAGCTATATAGAGGGACTCCATGAATGCCAGCAGAACCGGTCACCTGAAACTGAGACACAGTTTTACGGAGATTTGCTACCTCCAGCGAAAGACCCTGCATGCGGTCAATCAAGGCTGAAACCGGATTCATGCTTAAGACGGTTATGGCGGTTTATAATGTCACGGATGGTGTTGCAGAAAGCTGGAACTTATAAATAAACATCCGACTGGCTTGATCCCAAACTAAGGAGCATATGGGTGAGCCCTATATAACCCCTAGAGCTCTCCCTGACTGCTATGCCCATGCAAAGGTCTTTATGGTAGACGATTGCATGTCCTCGTACCTAATACTATGTGAAATACTACCTGAAAACCCTATAATAGTGAGGGGACACGACCACCGGCTCCCTGCACTTAATACGGACGGAGTCAGGGTCACCTAGAATCAAGCCAGCAAGGAAACACAAATAAAGGAAACAGACTTATCTGAAGAATCTATAGGAGAAAATAGTCGGCACTCACTCAATTTTGCACGTTGCACGGGATAGGAAAAAATCCACGAATATTCAAGGAAAAATCCCAGCAGTCGTGTCTTCTCAATCAATCGAATATTTTTATTTCAACAAAGAAATGTCCACAATCCTGGACGCGTTTCGGCTAGCATGCCTTCATCAACAGGTACAGATATGTATAATGATCTAGTTTATATAAGAGAATATACTCCTCCCCTTATGAAAACCTCACCTACTCCCATTATCCACACAGATGATGGGAGGGGTCCATAATTAACAAAGAAACACCCATCATTAACACTTCAAATGGGTCTGTGTCTCAGACTAATTTTCACAATAACATATATATATGAAGAAACAATTCAAAACGTATACTGTATTTATAGATACTTTTATGCCATATATTGCCAGGTATTAGATCCCTCACCGAATATTAGAAGTCTGAAAAAATAAAAATAAAAATGTAAGTATAATATTAACTTACTAAATATGCATAATGTCATAATCCCTATTGAGGCCTCTGGGATATAAGGTATCCAATGTATGGATCCAATATGCCTCTCTGCGCAACAGCAACTTCTTCAGATCACCTCCTCTCCTAGGTCTTTTGACCTGTTCCAGTATTTGAAACCTCAACTGTGCTATCCCATGTTTGCACTGTTCAAAATGAAATGGGATAGGTAACAATAAGTTTTTTGTACGGATAGTGGATTTATGTTTCCCAATGCGATCCCTAATCGTCTGTGTAGTCTCCCCAATATATAATAAGCCACAAGGGCATTTTATCAAATATATCACATTAGTGGATTCACATGTGAAAAAACCTTCAATCGAAAAAGGGCGTCCACTATGGGGATAACCTCTAATAATATGGGAACATTGGGAACAGTGCAAACATGGGAACGTGCCTTTACGTTGTGTCGCTAATACTGATTGTTTCAGAGCCTTTTTTGTACTCCCAATATCTGAATGTATAAATTTATCCCTGTAACTAGAGTTCTTCTTGTTACATATCAATGGTAAATTTTTTAATTCATCAATAGTAAGATAAGCCTTCTGCAACAGAGGCCAATGTTTCCGGATAATATTGTCCAATCTCTGGTTAAAGGGATGAAATTTATGTACTAGTGCTACCCTAGATGATACATCTCTAGATGATTTATCAGATTCAGTGAGTTTCATTTGTGTTTGATTCAGGATAGAACGGGGATAACCCCTTTGTTCAAACCGCTGAGTCATCTCATTCATCCTGACAAGTTGCATGTCAGGATCAGATACAATGCGTTACACTCGCTGATACTGAGATTTAGGGATAGCTTTTTTCAATGCTGGTGAATGAGAGCTTGTGAAATGGCGAATGCTGTTTCTATCCGTATCCTTCCTAAATAAATCTGTCGACAATCTACCATATTGATCCTTTATCACCAACGTGTCCAGATAAAGGATCTATATGGTAGATTGTCGACAGATTTATTCAGGAAGGATACGGATAGGAACAGCATTCTCCATTTCACAAGCTCTCATCCACCAGCATTGAAAAAAGCTATCCCTAAATCTCAGTATCAGCGAGTGTAGCGCATTGTATCTGATCCTGACATGCAACTTGTCAGGATGAATGAGATGACTCAGCGGTTTGAACAAAGGGGTTATCCCCGTTCTATCCTGAATCAAACACAAATGAAACTCACTGAATCTGATAAATCATCTAGAGATGTATCATCTAGGGTAGCACTAGTACATAAATTTCATCCCTTTAACCAGAGATTGGACAATATTATCCGGAAACATTGGCCTCTGTTGCAGAAGGCTTATCCTACTATTGATGAATTTAAAAATTTACCATTGATATGTAACAAGAAGAACTCTAGTTACAGGGATAAATTGGTACATTCAGATATTGGGAGTACAAAAAAGGCTCTGAAACAATCAGTATTAGCGACACAACGTAAAGGCACGTTCCCATTTTGCACTGTTCCCAATGTTCCCATATTATTAGAGGTTCTACATTTTTTCATCCCCATAGTGGACGCCCTTTTTCGATTGAAGGTTTTTTCACATGTGAATCCACTAATGTGATATATTTGATAAAATGCCCTTGTGGCTTATTATATATTGGGGAGACTACACAGACGATTAGGGATCGCATTGGGAAACATAAATCCACTATCCGTACAAAAAACTTTTTGTTACCTATCCCATTTCATTTTGAACAGTGCAAACATGGGATAGCACAGTTGAGGTTTCAAATACTGGAACAGGTCAAAAGACCTAGGAGAGGAGGTGATCTGAAGAAGTTGCTGTTGCGCAGAGAGGCATATTGGATCCATACATTGGATACCTTATATCCCAGAGGCCTCAATAGGGATTATGACATTATGCATATTTAGTAAGTTAATATTATACTTACATTTTTATTTTTATTTTTTCAGACTTCTAATATTCGGTGAGGGATCTAATACCTGGCAATATATGGCATAAAAGTATCTATAAATACAGTATACGTTTTGAATTGTTTCTTCATATATATGTTATTGTGAAATTTAGTCTGAGACACAGACCCATTTGAAGTGTTAATGATGGGTGTTTCTTTGTTAATTATGGACCCCTCCCATCATCTGTGTGGATAATGGGAGTAGGTGAGGTTTTCATAAGGGGAGGAGTATATTCTCTTATATAAACTAGATCATTATACATATCTGTACCTGTTGATGAAGGCATGCTAGCCGAAACGCGTCCAGGATTGTGGACATTTCTTTGTTGAAATAAAAATATTCGATTGATTGAGAAGACACGACTGCTGGGATTTTTCCTTGAATTATCTGAAGAATCAGCAGAAGCAGCCTCCAGCAGTGAACACAATCCAGGAAGAAGTATAAACCGCAAAGTGAGGCAGTATGGGAGGGAATATAAAGAGAGACAATAAGTGTAAATAGTTGACAGCTGGGAGAAGGAAAGGAGATGACAAAGTGAAACCAAAACAAAGAACGTCATGCAGGTAGAGAAGAACATCTAACAGACCTTCTCACAGAAGTGGCGGTGACATTTGTGTGCAGTTCTGCTGAAATACTGCAGCTATACAGAGGGACAAATGTCATTGGAACAACTAATTGCAACTTGCTTGATATACCAGTTGACCCCAAAAAAATCTGATTGAGGCAGGGGTATGAAATACCTAGAATATAATTTCTATATAGTACATTTGTATTGTGCAGCATTTGTGTGTGGTTCTGCTGAGATACCACAGCTATATAGAGGGACAAAAATCATTGGAACAAAAAATTACAATTGGTGCAATATAACAGTTGCCCCCCAAAAAATCTGATTGAGGCAGTGGTGTGATATACCTAGAATATAATTTCTGAATAATGCATTTGTATTGTGCAGCATTTGTGTGCGCTTCTGCTGAGATACCACAGCTATACAGACAGAAAAAATTTAATTGGAACAACTAATTTCAACTGGTGAGATATAACAGTTGCCCCCCAAAAAGTTTGATTGAGGCAGGGGTGCGATATACCTAGAATATAATTTCTATATAGTGCATTTGTATAGTGCAGCATTTGTGTGCATTTCTGCTGAGATACTTTAGCTATACAGACAAACGCCATTGGAACAACTAGTTGCAGCTAGTATGATATAACAGTTGCCCCCCAAAAAATCTGATTGAGGCAGGGGTGCGATATACCTAGAATATAATTTATATATAGTGCATTTGTATTGTGCAGCATTTGTGTGTGGTTTTGCTGATATACCACAGCTATACCGAGGGACAAAAGTTATTGGAACAACAAATTACAACTGGTGTGATATAACAGTTGCCCCCCCAAAAATCTGATTGAGGCAAGGGTGTGATATAACTAGAATATAATTTCTATATAGTGCAGCATTTGTGTGCGCTTCTGCTGAGATACCTCAGCTTTACAGACAGAAAAACGCCATTGGAACAACTAAATGCAACTGGTGTGATGTACCAGTTGCCCCCTAAAAAATCAGATTGAGGCAGGGATGCGATATACCTAGAATATAATTTCTATATAGTGCATTTGTATTGTGCAGCATTTGTGTGCGGTTCTGCTGATATACCACAGCTATACCGAGGGACAAAAGTTATTGGAACAACAAATTACAACTGGTGTGATATAACAGTTGCCCCCCCCCAAAATATGATTGAGGCAAGGGTGTGATATAACTAGAATATCATTTCTATATAGTGCATTTGTATTGTGCAGCATTTGTGTGCGCTTCTGCTGAGATACCTCAGCTATACAGACAGAAAAACGCCATTGGAACAACTAAATACAACTGGTGTGATGTACCAGTTGCCCCCCAAAAAATCAGATTGAGGCAGGGATGCGATATACCTAGAATATAATTTCTATATAGTGCATTTGTATTGTGCAGCATTTGTGTGTGGTTCTGCTGATATACCACAGCTATACCGAGGGACAAAAGTTATTGGAACAACAAATTACAACTGGTGTGATATAACAGTTGCCCCCCCAAAAATCTGATTGAGGCAAGGGTGTGATATAACTAGAATATCATTTCTATATAGTGCATTTGTATTGTGCAGCATTTGTGTGCGCTTCTGCTGAGATACCTCAGCTATACAGACAGAAAAACGCCATTGGAACAACTAAATGCAACTGGTGTGATGTACCAGTTGTCCCACAAAAAATCAGATTGAGGCAGGGGTGCGATATACCTAGAATAAAATTTCAATATAGTGCATTTTATTGTGCAGCATTTGTGTGCGGTTCTGGTAAGATACTGCAGCTATACAGAGGTACAAACACCATCGGAACAACTAATTGCAATTTATGTGATATACCAGTTGCCCCCCAAAAAATCTGATTAAGGGGTTCTAGATATCTGCTTCCACAAATACTGTTCTTCTATAGGGACTTGATCATAGAGTTATTTTGAAAATGACAGGCAAAGGCAGGCCATTCCGCAGGGGTGGTAAGGGTTAGGCAGGTGTAACAGGCTGGAGCCTAAGTTAGAAGTTGGTAAAAGTACATGCGATTATGTCAAAGGACGCACCAGAGTTGGTTGAGTGGCTCACTCAGCCTTCCACTTCACCATCCTTATCCTCTGTATCTGCACCCTCCTCACTCTCTGCTGTGTGCACCCCCAAAGACACAACCACCACCACCACGACCATAGCCCCTCCACTCGAGTCAGAGGAATTATTTTCCCATCAATTTCCAGTCCTTACCGATGCACAGCCATTCTTGGCATCGGATTAGGAAGAGGAGGTAGTAACGGCCGCCACCCAGCGGTCTGATGACATTACCCAGATCAGCCCAAGGAGGGTCGTCCCTGCTGTTGCTGCCTACTCAGAGATCTCTAATGTCAGTGGTGGTGAAGGTGACGATGATGATGTGTCAATGGACGTCACGTGGGTGCCCACAAGAGAGGAAGAGGAGGGGAGTTCAGAGGGAGAGACGGAGCAGCAGATAGGGAGGTGAAGGAGGAGAAGCAGGCAGAACTCGCAGTGCACAGGAGGCTATTCCTTAACCCGCAGTAACTTGAACTTTATATCAGCTCTATTGTCTTTATTACCTTACAATGAAGCTCCGGTAACAGGATGGATGTCAAGTGGGTGCCCACAAGGGTGGAAGAGGAGGGGAGAGACGGAGGGAGAGACGGAGCAGCAGATAGGGAGGAGAAGGAGGAGAAGCAGGCAGAACTCGCAGTGCACAGGAGGCAAAAAGCAGACTACAAATGTATCTGGAACGAGCCATCCATCATGCACAGTCACATCTTGCGCTCCCAGGACGCCAGCACGTGGCACTGCAGTGTGAACTTTTTTAAATTGTCAGCAGCTGATAATAGTGTTGCCATCTGCAGCCTGTGCTGTCAACGCATAAGTCGCGGTAAGCCCAACATTAACTTAGGGATGACCGCCTTAAAAAGGCACCTGGCCTCCCATCACCGAGCCCAGTAGGAGCAATGCCGTCAGAAGCAACAAATCCACACTCCTGGTGCTCCACATCCTACCGCTTCTCCTTCCCCTTGTCCTCTCTTCTCTCTTTTATCCTCCACTCCACCTTCCACCGTGCCATCGTTGCGTTCATCTGGCACAAGGAAGGCTTGCATGGCCCAAATGTTCGCGCATAAAAAAATGATAATCCTTTTGCCCAACGGCTTACCGCTGGCTTGTCGGAACTGCTAGCCTGCCAACTACTGCCATATAAATTTGGAGGACTCGGAGGCCTTCAGAAAATTTGTGGCCATTGGCACACCACAATGGAGGGTTCCAGGAAGGAAATTTCTTACGCAGAAAGCATCCCTAAACGATATGGCGACGTTCAGCGGCAAGTTAATATATCTCTGGCACACAGTGTCGGTGCCAAGATACATCTGACCACAGACACGTGGTCTAGCAAACACAGGCAGGGAAGGTACATAAATTTTACTGCCCACTGGATCAACCATCTGACCGCCGTCAAGCATGTAACCCGTGGCACCCATGTGGATTTGGTGTTACCGCCACGGATTGAATGCAGGCTGCCTCTTCTTCTCCACCTGCTCCTACTCCATCCTTCGTCTCCTACTCCATCCTCCATCCTTCGCATGGCACACGTCCTGAATTTAGTCGTGCAGCAATTCGTTGCCAAATACCCCAGGGTCTTGGACATCTTGCGGCAGGCCAGGAAAATCTCTGGTCATTTTAGAAGATCTTATACGTCCATGGCTCGCCAACCTGACGTTCAGCTGCGACACCACTTGCCCATCAGATGTTTGATTTGTGATTCCCCGACGAGCTGGAACTCCACCATGTATATGCTTGATAGGCTTCTCCAGCAGAAATGTGCCATTAATGACTACCTGTACAAACTCTGCGGCAGGACCCCCAGTAATTTCGGACTTGGTGTCATGCTCAGTCTGGGTGACTCTATTGGCCAAGAACGAATGGGAGGTGGGTACGCGAGTGCCTGGCACTCCAGCCGTACCACTTTGCCATTCGCCACAAGAGATGGTGTGGATGGGCGCACGGGGGAACACAGGAATGTGCTGCCCCCTGGCGCCCTCTTAAAGGGGGAGGTGTGAGGAATATGGATTCATATTTACTGCCAGCCATGTCCTCACCCCCACCATTCGCTGAAAGATGGCAGAGGAAATCAAGCTTCACAGAGGGGCCCTGCTTCAAAGCCGCAGCCAGATAGCTGAAAACTCCTAGCAGGCCACATTTGGTTACATTTCACACCTCCAGTCAGACAGCACGGATCTTGCAGGAAAACCCCCAGCAGGAGGTATCAGCCCTTGCCAGGATCAATGATACCTCCCAGACATGTTGGCACCTACATTTCATAAGGAATTATGAATCGCCCAGCCACCGCAGGTGCAAACTGGATACATATTTGTGTCCCAGTGGCCACAATGAACATGCCCATGGTCTTTGTTTGAGGGTGGGATGCCAGGGAAGGCAGATATCCATATCTACCTCCCGAAACCACATAGCGGTACCATGTTTGGACTCTAGTTGTAGCCGGTACAAAGTTGGATCAATTGGACCCGGAACCATCTTCCTGCGACATTCTGGTCTGGGGCTATGAGCCCTAAGGGGTTTTATGGGTCCTTTGCTCCCAGCACCAGAGAAGGAGGGGCGGACCCTACCCATAGGCGGGGAGGGGAGCGGCCAGCTACAGGTCATAAGCCCATGCAAGCCAGCGGGCAGAGTCTTTTCTTGTGTGTTTAGAGGGACCTGCAACTGGCTGACATCACTGCCTCCGACGTGAATACCCAAGGGACTCATATACCTGGTAAACTTATTGTTCTGCTTAACCCTGTTGTACCTATATCACCTGTATCTGTGACCTCAGACCACTGTATATATTCTCTGTGTATATTGTGTCATCTAGTGTGCCCTTAAGGCAATTAAATATATAATTTAATCTTGTGCTATCTTGTATCTCGATCACGAATCCCCACGTCCGTGTTTCGCCTAGTTATAAGCTACCGCGGGTTGCTTTCTCACCCTATATAATTGTTATCGGATCGGGCTTATATCAAACGAGAAGCTGGTGGCAGTATACCCGGGCTGAGGAGGTGCTATTTTCACTGCGGCAGTGAAAAGGCTCTCTCAGCTTGTTGCCTCTCTGTGCCCACGTGGACAGGAGGTGTCTGTGTAAACTGTACCAAACTGACCTTACCTGCTCCTCTGGAGGGCGTAACGTCACTCTTGGGTAACAAGTGACCATACTGCGTCTCGTGAGCTCGACGTAGGTGACGTCAAGCGGGCACGAGGCGTGGTATTTATCACAACCTCCAGCCACATTATCAATTGTGTTTTTCGGTACGGTGAATGAATAATTTTTGTGGCCTGTTGTCCACTGGCCTGCTATAAAATTGATATCCATTGACCAACTAATATACCTCCAGCCACATAATCACTTGAGCTTTTATGTACGGTGGAATGCATAATTTTTGGGGCCTGTAATCAAACTGGCCAACAGTAAAATTGTTATACGGTGACTACCTAATTTACCTCCATCCACATTATCAATTATTCTTTTCTGTACGGTGAATTATTATTTTTTGGGGCCTGTATTCCACTGGCCTGCTGTAAAATTGACATCTATTGACAGTCTAATATACCTCCGGCCGCATAATCACTTGATCATTTATGTACATTGAATGCATAATTTTAGGGTCTGTAATCTATCTGGTCAACATTAAAATTGTTTTATGGTGACCGCCTAATGTACCTCCATCCACATTATTAATTGTTCTTTTCTGTTTGGTGAATTAATAATTTTTGGGACCTGGAGTTCACCGGCCTGCTGTAAAATGTATATCCATTGACCGCCCAATATATCTCAGGCCACATAATCACTTGATCATTTATGTACGTTGAATGCATATTTTTGGGGACTGTAATCTAACTGGCTAACAGTAAAATTGTTATACGGTGACCTCCTAATGTACCTCCATCCACATTATCAATTATTCTTTTCTTTACGGTGAATGAATAATTTTTGGGGCCTGTAGTCTACTGGCCTGCAGTAAAATTGATATCCATTGACCGTCTCTTATTTCTCCGGTCACATAATAACTTGATCTTTTATGTACGTGAATGCATAATTTTTGGGGCCTGTAATCTAACTGGCCAACAGTAAAATTGTTATACGGTGACCTCCTAATGTACCTCCATCCACATTATCAATTGTTCTTTTCTGTCCGGTGAATTCCTAATGTTTGGGGCCTGTACTACACTGGCCTGCAGTAAAAATTATATTTAATGACCTTCTAATATACCTCCAGCCACATAATTACTTGTTCTTTTCTTTCCGGTGAATGCCTAATATTTGGGACCTCGGAGGAATTCAACACCTGTTGACGACAACCATGTGTTATTGAATTTCAACCATTATCATTTTTTTTTTTTTCAAGGGGGAGGATTTCATTAGCCATGTTTTTAATCCAATTTTATATTTTTTGTTCTTTTAAACATGTATTTAACATCTATTTGTACTGGCCTGCAGTAAAATTGATATCCAATGAACATCTAATACCTCCAGCCACATAATCCCTTGATGTTTTCTGCCAGGTGAATGCCTAATTTTTGGGACACTGGCCACGCTTCACCTTCTGCCCACAGATTGGCAAATGGCCATGTTCACATCCTCCGGTGGCTTAACAAAAAAACTGCCACACCACCGAGTAGTTGATTTTACCCCCAACACTACGCACTGACTGACTGCTACCGCTGCTGCCTCCATGAACCCGTGCACCGCTACTTCCCAGGCAGGTATGCTCCTGTGAAGCGTGTGGTCTACGCCGGGCATGTTTGGCTACCGACATCCCATTTCTGCCACCCTGCTGACTTCCGGCCACCCTAGCGACTTTCTGGCTCCATGGCTGCCTCATAGGCAAGTTGCCACCCTCTTCTCCCGATGATGAAGCCCCTTCGTCAGAGGGGTTGAAGACGTGATGACGTAGGTCTGCTAGTCGCTCCTCCCTCCGACCATTCTATCACGCCGCACTATGCAGGACACAAGCCTCTCTCTCTAAACTGTGGGATGCCCCCACCTCTGATCCCTTTGCGTTCTTATGAACCGGACTCTCGGTGGATCACCTGCGTTTGTCTGCCTTGTCTGGTGGTGTCTGCTTGCTGCTTCACTTGCAGATAAGGTGGTCGTCCTCCTTCTGATGTTTCGGTCTCTGCTGCTTCCTGCTGCCCCCCTCCTTGGATCTTAGGTGCCGGCTGGGACCTGGTTACAGGTTTGAAGTTTGAAGTATTGAATATATGTTGCTTCGTGTTCTCCTCTGCCTCCATGTTTGACCCATCCTCCCCCATGCCCTGTGTAATCGTTTTCTCGATCTCCCAGCTTCATCTATTCATTTACAAGGAATTTTGGACAGAAGGTTAAAATTTCTCAACTTTATAAAGTGTTGCTTAAAACACTATTTAATAATACACGTTCTCCGGGACAAAGGGTTTGGCAAACTGATTGGGAATTTTCCTCGAAGATTGGGATAATATATTGGCAAATTTAAGTATACTTTCTTATCATTGTAATCATATTTTGAACCAATTTAATATTTTGCACCGAATCTATATCACACCTTTATGGCTTAATAAATGTGGTTTAAGGGATACTTTTAATAGTCTACGGTGTGATTTATCTAGGGCAGATGACTTGCATATGTTTTGGTCATGTATAGAGTTGAAACAATATTGGGGGGCAATTTATAATTTTATTATCCGGGATTTGAAAGTTGAGATTCCTTTTACTTTTCTTTTGAAATAAAATAATGTTCTTGGCGAGACTTTTCATTGCTAGGCTTTGGTTTTCTCAAAATACTCCAAGTATTACTTCATGGGTTAATCTGGTTAATAAGTTTAAGAGATATGAAAACATTCTATACAAGCAGAGAAATACTGAGGAAAAATTGACTAAAATTTGGGGAGAATGGAAGTTTTAAGGTTTTACTGCCTACACTCCCTCATTATCCCCCCCTTTTTCACTTATTGATGGGGGGGACCGGGAGACGCATCACAAGGGAGAGGGTTGGTTGGGTATGAATGGGGGGAGTTAGGGTTTATTAGGGGAAAATTTGTTTTGGGTGAATTTTATTGTTTGAATTTATAATAAAATAAAAAATAAAAAAATAAAAGATGAGTAGCATATTACATATCAAGAGTGAAATGAGCAGGATTCCTCAGCAGTGCAGAGTATTTCAGAAGAGGAGTGTTCTGATATTGTTGAAGATTGTGGACTAAGAGTTACAAGGTGTAAAGTGCAGGGTCCCGAGCAGCACAGAGTATTACAGGAGTGTGGCGGTTGTGTTGGAAAGGATAGACAGGATTACTGGTTCTCAAAAAGCTTAGAATCAACGTTGAAAAATATATGGCATCAGAGGTGTGTAATGACGCCATCACAATTGGACGGGTACGCAATCCAGGGCAGATTGTATATGTGGGCGACATACAGAATATAACCAGGAAACAGATTGAAGAATGGGGACAATTCGATCTGATAATTGGCGGTAGTCCTTGTAATGACTTATCTGTGGTTAACCCGCAGCGGAAAGACCTTTGGCCCCTTTCAGACAAGTGTTCCTCCCGCAGAGAGTCCTCATCACAGCTCCCGGCCTGACCTCCCAGCACTGACGGGATTCCCATAGCATTATATTGATTTATGATGCTATGTAACTCTTACAGTTCTGGAATGTATTGGATAACACTGGCAGCATTATACCAGTGTTACCCAGTACATTCCAGAACTGTAAGGGTTACATAGCATCATAAATCAATATAATGCTATGTGACACACCCCCCCCGGCAGCGATGGGAATTTGAGGCCGGGTGCTGTGATGCAGCAGACTTGCTGCGAGAGGAACACTCGTCTACAAGGGGCCTTTATGGGGGCTGTGGACAACAGTTTTTTGACTTTCCACAATTACTCAATAACGACTCAATAATTGATGCAAGTGTGGTATCAGCTGCTCATCGAGCCAGATACTTCTGGGGGAACTTGCCTGACATGAACAGGCCTCTAGTAGTTACAGACAATGAGAAGACAAAGCTTCAAGACAGCTTGGAGCCCGGAAGAGTCGCGAAGTTCATCAAGATTCAAACCATAACTACCAGCCCCTGGTCTCTTCGTCAGGGAAAACATTGCGAGTTCCCAGTCATCATGGATGGGAAGGAGGACATCCTGTGGTGCACAGAGATGCAGAGGGTCTTCTGATTCCCCCCGCACTATATGAACCGCTGCTCCTGATAAAAGCTTCTGGGAAGGTCATGAAGCGTCCCGCCGAAGGGTTATTTTGAAAGTGTGTAGAAGCCACACAGAGCCCCCATGCTGAAGATTTAGCATGGAGACAAAGGATTTTTTAATATTATATTATTATATAAAGAAAATGAAGCCCCTCCATCACCCGCCTCCCAAAAGAGATCAGCTACATCATCATCGAGTACTGCCTGCACGTCACTGATGTCCTCCTCAATCATCTCTGGATCAGTAGCCTGACCGCTCGCAACACCAGCTCCCACGCCTGTCTCCTCATCACTGCTTGCCCGCCTAGTGGAGGAAGCGGCGGATGTCTCCTTCACATTTTGGCTTGCCAGTAGCTGCTAACTGTCTTCTAGTAGCTCACAGCCCACAGCATACAATACTTCTCTGGCTGAGGGAACAGAAAAGAACAGAGGCAGGTTGAGGACAGATGAGAGCACAGGGCCTGCTCCCAGGCCATGCCAACTAAGGGTTGTGTCTGACGAACCCACCGACTCTTGGCTGGGGATGTCTGATGTCACTTGCAACGAAGTCAAAGATCGAGTCAACCATTCAAGAACCGCTGGGTTGCTGGTCAAGACACGACCTCTAGGTGACACCGGGAGCTCAGACCTCTCGCTGCGACTCCTGCTGCCACACCTCCTTACTCTGCTGGGACCTGTGCCTGCGTCAGAAACATTTAGGCCTCTGCCACTCCCCTGTGCAGGGCCTGGCACTTCTCTGCCTGACATACTGTTAGATCAAATAAATAAATAAAAAGAAAATTAAAACACCCCAAAAAAGTCTGTAATTTTCTCACTTTACCACACAACTGCTAATAAGCACTTCCCCCCCCAATAATACACACAAAAAAGGGCTTTAGAACATATAACTGCACCGCTGAACGGCAAATATATTTTTTTTTTGCCACTAATATACAACAAAAAGGGCTTTAGAACATATAACTGCACCGCTGAATGGCAAACATATTTTTATTTTGCCACTAATACACAACAAATAGGGCTTTAGAACATATAACTGCACTGTTAAACTGCAAATAGGCCCTTCTTTTTTACACGCCACAGAAGGCTTTAGAACATATAACTGCACCACTGAAAGGCAAATAATACTTTTTTTTTGCCACTAATACACCCCTAAAAGGGCCATAATTTTCTAACTTCAGCACACAATGGCTAATAAGCCCCCCCCCCCACTTATATACACCAAAAAAGGCTTTAGAACATATATCTGCACCGCAACAAGGGCTAATAAGACGTATAAATATTTCTTAGTAATAGACCCTGTTAATGACTGTATCACACAGCACTTGCACCCCAATAACAAGCAAGTTTTGCTGGAATTACAGAGCTGTAGAATGGCAATTTGGATCCCCAGTCAGTGCAGCAAGGTGTAATAGGATTGTTCCTATTACCCAGGCTGTACACTCTCCTATTGGACCCTGTTCTCCTTTTATAGTGTGGAACAATTCCTCCCTCTCCTTTCCCTACACTTCTAATGCTCTTTCACTGAATTTATATTCAGCAGAATAAAAGTTTTGAAGTCTTTCCTAGCACTGTACCTATCGCCTGCTGACATCTCTCCCTGCACTAAGTACACTGGAAAATGGCTGAATCCAAGTTGATTGAGGTTATTTATAGGGCTGTGACATCATATGGCTGACTGGCTGCTGATTGGCTGCATGCATGGCATTGTGGGTGATCCCTCATTTCTAGAGTTCTTTGCTCCATGACCTAACATGTACAGCAGACATTTTAGGAAAAAATGTGATTTGTTACCACGAAGCGTGAGAAAATTCGGATTAGGTGCAAATCGAATTTTTACTGAAATTCGGATTGAATTCCACTTCGTCAACTTCGATTCGCTCTTCTCTAATTAAAATGTCTTTATTTTTTCACCCCTACAGAATCTTGAGAAATAAGAAGAAATAAGCCCTAAGTCCAGTAAAATGGGGTTTCCCACAAAGATATGGTTAAAATATGCTACAACTTCCTGATCAGTGGGGATTCAGCTTCTCCACAGATTTCCGCTCAAATAGAACCTGTCACCAAAAAATGCAGTGCAATCAGAACGTTATAGAGCAGGAGGAGCTGCGCAGATTGATGTATAGCTTTGTGGGAAAAGGTTCAGCAATTTATCTATTTATACCTGCAGCCCTGGAAGTGCTATCGGCAGAGCCGGACTGGGGATAAAAACCAGCCCTGGAGAAAGTTGCATACCAGCCCCACAGCATTGCGTCATTATTTACTTGTTTATAATAGGAGAAAGCATTCATTTTAAAACACGTATGTAAACACGAATATGAACTTTGCCCCACGATAGCTCTTTTGTAGGACCCCCATTGTTCATATTATCACAGTGTTTTCCCAACCAGGATGCCTCCAACTGTTGAAAAACTACAACTTTCAGCATGCTCAGACAGTGTTTTACCACGCCCTTTGACCCGCCCCTTTTTTGTTGGCCACCTATTTAATGATTGTTGCATGGAACATTTTACTTGACCAGCTATTTTAGATATTCTACGGCAGTCCTGTAACAATCCCCCCCCCCCCCAATGAGCCTTTCGACCAAATAATAAAAATATTTATAAAATATCACCCATATGTTGAAAAAAAATTAAAAAATCTGCTATGAAAAATTGATAATAAAGATCAACTACAAACAAACATATTTCACATGAAAACTTACAATTACTTGGCTTGGCCCTTGGGGATCTCGGACGCCACTTCCACACTTGGCCAGGGGCTCAGCGGAGCTGATGTTGTGCTTTATGAGAAAGATTTCATAATAAGTATTTGGAGAAGGGGCAGAGGGATAGCAGAGCAGGGAGAGGATGGTGCTGCTACTAGGGGGTCATACCATGGGGGAGTAATAAAGCCCACCATAATGCCCCCCAGTAGAATTAATTCTCCTTATAATGTGCAAAACATACCCCTTTGTAATGCCCCCAGTTGAGCTAATGTTCCCATAATGTGCCAATATAAAATACCCCTTCTCAGTGCCCCCGTAGATGACCCCATAGTGCCCCCTCTTCCCCATAGTACCCACCATAATGTGTCCCAGTATAAAATGCCCCTATACAGAGCCCCCCATAAAAAATACCCCTTCTTTATAGCCTCAGTAGATGCCTTATAGTGCCACCCAATTATCTGCCAGTAATAAGTGCCCCAATAGATGCCCCCAATCATGTGCCAGTAAGATGTGCCCCAATCATGTGCCAGTAATAAGAGCCCCCCAACATGTGCCAGCAGCCAGAGCCCCCCCATATCATGTGCCAGTAGCCAGAGTGCCCCCCTATGTGCCCTTATTATGTGCCAGTAACCCCCCCTTATTATGTGCCAGTAGTCCCCCTTATGTGCCAGTAGCCGCCCCTTATCATGTGCCAGTAGTCCCCCTTATGTGCCAGTAGTCCCCCTTATGTGCCAGTAGCCCCCTTATATGCCAATAGTTCCCCTTATGTGCCAGTAGCCGCCCCTTATCATGTGCCAGTAGTCATCCTTATGTGCCAGTAGCCCCCCTTATTATGTGCCAGTAGCCCCCCTTATTAAGTGCCAGAAGCCCCCCTTTATCATGTGCCAGTAGCCCCCCTTATCATGTGCCAGTAGTCCCCCTTATCATGTGCCAGTAGCCCCCCTATCATGTGCCACTAGCCCCCCCTTATGTGCCAGTAGCCCCCCATTATGTGCCAGTAGCCCCCCTTATCATGTGCCAGTAGCCCCCCATATTTGCCAGTAGCCCCCCATATGTGCCAGTAGCCCCCTTATCATGTGCCACTAGCCCCCCCTTATCATGTGCCAGTAGCCCCCCTTATCATGTGCCACTAGCCCCCCCTTATGTGCCAGTAGCCCCCCATTATGTGCCAGTAGCCCCCCTTATCATGTGATAGTAGCCCCCCATATGTGCCAGTAGCCCCCTTATCATGTGCCAGTAGCCCCCCTTATCATGTGCCAGTAGCCCCCCTTATCATGTGCCAGTAGCCCCCCTTAATCATGTGCCATTAGCCCCCCTTATCATGTGCCATTAGCCCCCCCTTATCATGTGCCATTAGCCCCCCTTATCATGTGCCATTAGCCTCCCCTTATCATGTGCCACTAGCCTCCCTTATCATGTGCCACTAGCCCCCCCCCCATGATGATCCAGTATTGTGCCTATATTAACAAAAAAAACAAAAAAAACATTTATACTTACCTCCAGCCAACTATGCGATGCAGGCCCCTTTCGGCCTGTGTCCCTCGCTATACGGTTCAGGCGGCGCGATTACGTCATCGCGCCGCCTGCACCGGCCTCTGCGAGGCTGCCAGCACTAGGCCGGCAGCCTATCAGAGGAACAGGAGGGGACACACCTCTCCCTCCCCTGCCACAGCATAGACATCTGTATCGCCGTCCTGGGGACGGCGATACAGATGACTGGAGATGAGCGCTTCCACAATGGAAGTGCTCATCTCCTGCTGCTGTGCCCTGCCGCCAGCCACCCCCACTTGCCAGCAGGGCCGCGGCCTTGCAGCACTCAGGCCTGCCGGCCTACAGGGGAATTCGCAACACGCCAGACCTGCAGGGTATAGCGAAGTGAGGTCACGGTTATGGGCAATTGAGGGTTACTCACTGTATTGGAGAACCCTGGGCAGGCACGTGGCAGTGAAGGAGAGGTAGACACGGTTCCTCTGGGGCACACTCTGTATGTAGGGACCAGGCCTGATGGTGGATGAGGTGCCCTGGATGTTACAGGTATTTTAAGTGCCTGGGGCAAGGTCCCTGTTGGATTTGTGACGCCAGTGCCTTTGGACGGTGGCACACCGGTTGGTAGTTGGAATGATGGAGGTACACAGGTAGAATAGTGAACCAAACGTTACTTTACTGAACAGTCCAACTTTGTACAGCAGGTGGTAACCCAGTCTTTCAATCACAGTTCCACAAGTAGGCTTATTCACAAAACGGCAGGTAATAATTATGCAAGATACGCAGAGGGTAAATTCACAATGCACTCAGAAGCAGGTTGTACCTTTCCTCAGAATTAGTGTACACTGTTCTTTCTAGAACTCCTGTTCTGGCTTTATATCCCAAGGCCCGGATGCCTAAAGGGTGGCTTAAATCCTTGGTTATTCTATCTTCCTCAGGTATTAGATTCTTGCTGCACTTTCTACTGCATCTGCACATCAGGGTTACTTATCTTTCCCTGGAGTTTCCTCACTTGGCAGGTGATTGACTGTGGGCTTCTCCCAGGAGGTACTGTCCTGCAACTGGGGTGTCTCTACTGAGCTAATTCTAGCCTCAGGAGCTTCAGGTGGACGAAGTAACTCCTCTAGTCCCCTGGAATGAACTAACTCTCCCCTGGCTGGGCCTTCCTATATGTATCTAGGGCTCTCTAGTTCCCCCTAATGCCTGGGAGGCTAAACTACACCCTGACAGGCCTGACACCCAGCTAATACAGGGAAAAACATGCACATGACATTCAATGCAATGAAACACATTAACCTGTGCAGTGCCCACCTTTACCTAGTGGGACACTACAAATTTCCCAGTATCCTGGCAGGCCAGTCCGGCCCTGGCTATCGGTACAGGAGGGAGGATCTATCAGTGACTGAAAGCTGTTTCTTATACACACAGTGCAGTCAATCATCGATAATCCCTCCCTTCTGTACCAATGTTCTTCACAGAAAGTGAAAAAAGCAAAGATATACTGTAAATGTTTAAATTGCAGGTTTTCCGGAATCTTTTCCTACACAACTAAATATCAATCTGCTCAGTTCCTCCAGCTATATAATATGATGCTGCCAGATTGCATTGCATTTTTCAGTGACAGATCCTATTTAAATTGAGCTGTAGTGCTGTTTCCTGCACAGTAAATATTTAAAAAATACAGAAGAAGAAGAAGCTGCCAGAGCGCATGAAAATACAATACCAATATATTAAACATGATTTAAAGGACGAGAACACCAAAAGAGAGAAAATAGGGCTCGCACTCAATAATATTATGAATATATAAATTTTATTAGTGTCTCCATATGAGACAAATCACAATTAAAAACACATAGAAAAAAGTGGATGATGGAAAATGAGCACACAGAATGACATGGAGCACGACCAATATCTGAGATGGCAAATAAGTACAAACAATGAATATATAAATATAGCAATAAGTGTGCATGTAAACCAAATAGATTATCAGAAATGCATGTAATTAGGCAGAGCTGTACAGGCTGGGTAAAGATATCATGTAGAGTATAACCAAAGTGAACATATACAGTGACAAGTGCAGATATGTTAGAATGGATAAATAACCAAAGCTGAGTAATTCATTATAAAGCCATAGATCAACTACCTGTAGTTGATCTATGGCTTTATAATGAATTACTCAGCTTTGGTTATTTATCCATTCTAACATATCTGCACTTGTCACTGTATATGTTCACTTTGGTTATACTCTACATGATATCTTTACCCAGCCTGTACAGCTCTGCCTAATTACATGCATTTCTGATAATCTATTTGGTTTACATGCACACTTATTGCTATATTTATATATTCATTGTTTGTACTTATTTGCCATCTCAGATATTGGTCGTGCTCCATGTCATTCTGTGTGCTCATTTTCCATCATCCACTTTTTTCTATGTGTTTTTAATTGTGATTTGTCTCATATGGAGACACTAATAAAATTTATATATTCATAATATTATTGAGTGCGAGCCCTATTTTCTCTCTTTTGGTGTTCTACCACACGTGCTGGCTCTGCACGGGTACTCACTCCTGTGAGTCATTTTGGTGTATGATTTAAAGGACAATACATGAAAAAAAAAAAAGTGCAGGGACAAGGAGACATCACCAGAGCAGAGCACACTGGCAACAATTCATACTGCTCAACATCATGACAGAGGAAATAAACTGCAAGTGCAATTATGTCAGTACAGTCAATCACAACGGCAGAATATATTACCCATGCCGTGCCTCCTCCGGGATGGCGCCAACCCTGATGCGTGTTTCGGCAAACCTTCGTCTGGGGGTGGCGTCATCACCACAAGACATACAATGAATACCCCTACCAACCAAGCGTGCATACCTGGACCGAGTATGAGAAAAATATTGCGGGCCGCCGCTTTGTGATGAGAAGGATCACGTAACAACAAGTCACGTGATCTACACCGGACCACATGATAGCGCCGACACATCCCACAAGATTCTAAAGATAATGTCAGCGGTAACAGAAAAATTAGATTTGCATGTGCCTGCGTTACAGCGCAACTTAAAACAAAAAGTGGAAGGGAGAAGTGAGAAAAGACAAAATGTGCATGATATACAAAAGGAATGGTGAAACTTGTAAAATTGTGAATTAACCTAAGAAAAACATCCATGATGAATTACATGAGAAACAGCACTAAAAACATGATAAATGTGAACATGATTGTATGAAAATGTGAATGTGCAACCATGATTTAGAAAATCAATTATTACGAATGAAGTGATGTGAAAAAAAATGTGAAGCTAATTATATAAGTGAAAATAATGTATGTGAATAAATGAATAGGTAAAAAATAATAAATAATGTATAATAAGTAAAAAATTTAATTAAAGGAAAATGAAAAAAGAAAAATAAAGAAAAAAGAAAAAGAAAAATGTAATTAATTCAGTGAATGTGTGAATATAATTAAAATCAATTTATCCTTAACCACATAATCATAAAGATATGAATTAAATAAAAAATAATAACTGATTAAACACAAAATAAATATAACATTTCATGATTAAAAGCCATTAAAAACAATGAGCATGTGCTGACCCAGGAAATGCATATAGGAAGGACAAAAAGCCAGTGGACTTGTTGAGTCCATTTGGGCGCAATGTATTCAATTTCCAAACCAATTGCATTCCAATTGAGCAAGTTTCTTTGATATGCTTCTACCTCTAACATTTTTCGGTACACAATCTATTCCTCTGACCTTAAAACCTTTGGGATCACAGGCATAATGTATTTTGAAATGTCTGGTGACATGCTTCAAGCTCATCACATCTCTTTAATTAACAGCAGCTGAGATGTCCCGAACATATTCACGTACCCTAACTTTCAACTCCCTTGTGGTTAAACCCACATACACTTTCGGACACGGACATCTTGCATAATAAATCACTGCTGTGCTAGAACAAGTCAGTCAATCGGTGTGTGATTCAAAAAACCTGTTCACCAGTAACATCACAAAATTCAGTAGCCTATTCCGTGTTGGTACACCCTATGCATCTCCTACATGGGACAAAGCAATATTTTGGTTTCCCTATCCCCAGAAAAATTTAAGGAACCAGTTTCATGTAAAGACTCCTTACCAGATGATCTTTCAAATTTTTAGATCTTCTTGCTACTACCGAAGGGCACGACCTGGCATACTTTGCAACAATCGGATCTGTCAGTAGTACTGGCCAGTATTTTTCCAAATATGCTTTCATCTCAGACCATCTAGAGTGATAACTAGTGATGAATCTCACCTTGTCATCTCTAGGTTTCTTTGTCTTAGAGTATAGGAGATCAGAACGGGAACAGGATTTTGCCCTCCTAAAGGCCTTTTTTTTATGAATCATTGACTAAATCCACAATTGGAAAAACACTGTTTCAAATCATTTGCATATTCTTTAAATTTAAAGTCGTCCTCTAAGGAATTGTCCAATTGAAATGGATCTGATCAATTGTGGAGGATGGGAAAAGGAAGCGTGAAGAAAGGAATTCACTGAAGTTGGTTTCCTGAATACACTTTTCACAATAGAACCATCTTCACCCCTTCAGAACTGTGCAATCGTGGCCAAAAGTTTTGAGAATTACATAAATATTGGAAATTGGAAAAGTTGCTGCTTATGTTTTTATAATAGCAATTTGCATATACTCCAGAATGTTATGAAGAGTGAGCAGATGAATTGCATAGTCCTTCTTTGCTATCAAAATTAACTTAATCCCAAAAAAACCTTTCCACTGCATTTAATTGCTGTCATTAAAGGACCTGCTGAGATCATTTCAGTAATCGTCTTGTTAACTCATGTGAGAATGTTGACGAGCACAAGGCTGGTGATCATTATGTCAGGCTGATTGGGTTAAAATGGCAGACTTGACCTGTTAAAAGGAGGGTGATGCTTGAAATCATTGTTCTTCCATTGTTAACCATGTTGACCTGCAAAGAAATGCGTGCAGTCATCATTGCGTTGCATAAAAATGGCTTCACAGGCAAGGATATTGTGGCTACTGAGATTGCACCTCAATCAACAATTTTCCATCAAGAACTTCAAGGAAAGAGGTTCAATTCTTGTCAAGAAGGCTTCAGGGCGTCCAAGAAAGTCCAGCAAGCGCCAGGATCATCTCCTAAAGAGGATTCAGCTGCAGGATCGGAGTGCCACCAGTGCAGAGCTTGCTCAGGAATGGCAGCAAGCAGGTGTGAGCGCATCTGCACGCACAGTGAGGCGAAGACTTTTGGAAGATGGCCTGGTGTCAAGAAGGGCAGCAAAGAAGCCACTTCTCTCCAAAAAAAACATCAGGGACAGATTGATCTTCTGCAGAAAATATGGTGAATGGACTGCTGAGGACTGGGGCAAAGTCATATTCTCCGATGAAGCCTCTTTCCGATTGTTTGGGGCATCAGGAAAAAGGCTTGTCCGGAGAAGAAAAGGTGAGCGCTACCATCAGTCCTGTGTCATGCCAACAGTAAAGCATCCTGAGACCATTCATGTGTGGGGTTGCTTCTCATCCAAGGGAGTGGGCTCACTCACAATTTTGCCCAAAAACACAGCCATGAATAAAGAATGGTACCAAAACACCCTCCAACAGCAACTTCTTCCAACAATCCAACAACAGTTTGGTGAAGATCAATGCATTTTCCAGCAAGATGGAGCACCGTGCCATAAGGCAAAAGTGATAACTAAGTGGCTTAGGGACCAAAACGTTGACATTTTGCGTCCATGGCCTGGAAACTCCCAAGATCTTAATCCCATTGAGAACTTGTGGTCAATCCTCAAGAGGCGGGTGGACAAACAAAAACCCACTAATTCTGACAAACTCCAAGAAGTGATTATGAAAGAATGGGTTGCTATCAGTCAGGAATTGGCCCAGAAGTTGATTGAGAGTATGCCCAGTCGAATTGCAGAGGTCCTGAAAAAGAAGGGCCAACACTGCAAATACTGACTCTTTGCACATATGTCATGTAATTGTCGATAAAAGCCTTTAAATTGTATGAAGTTCGTGTAATTCTATTTCACTACATCACAGAAACAACTGAAACAAAGATCTAAAAGCAGTTTAGCAGCAAACTTTGTGAAAACTAATATTTGTGTCATTCTCAAAACTTTTGGACACGACTGTACATCCAAAAAATCAACAATGTTTTTATAAGCTTTGTATGTCAATCTTATATTCTTATTATTTTGATTTAACAATCTGAACCATTCATGTAAATCATGAATGCATCCCTGCCAGATCAAAAACACATTGTCGATGTACCACATCCAAAAAATGGCGCAATCCATCAACATGTGTCGATCTGACAGGAAGAGGTCTCTCTCCAACAGCCCCATGAAGTGATAAGCATATTTGGGTGCACAAGGTGCCACCATTGCGCTCCCCTGCAGGTAGAAAGACCCCTTAAAAATAAAAACATTTGTGTGTGAGAACAAAACCTAAAAGATCCACCAGAAATGTTTTTGCTGTCATCCATATTCTCTTTTTCTAGAAAGAATTCCACTGCCTGGATGCTCTCCTGATGCCTAATGCTGGTATACAAGGATTCTATGTCACATGTTACAAGATACATATCTTAATCTAGAAGAATACCATCAACTCTTCGTAAAAAGTCAGTGGTATCCTGTATGTACGACGGGAGGTTAACCACTATGTTCTCAAACTGAGAATCCCAAAAACAACGCACCTTCTCAGTCAGGATACCACTACCAGAAATAATGGGCCTACCTGGAGGTTATTTTTCATTCTTTTGACTCTTCAGCAGAAGGTATAATGTTGGTATGGTAGGTTCTATCAGAATAAGAGCGACATACAGGGGTTTAGATATCACATCATCATCCAGGGCCTTGTCCAGGATCCACTTCATCATCTCTTCAAATGAATGTAGTGGATTGAATGTAAGCTTTTTAGAACATTCCTTGCTTCTTAATTGTCTATATGCCTCCTTTTCATACAATGAATGGGGCCAGACAATATTTTCCCCCGTTGTCTGAGGGTTTAAATACTACATCAGAGAGTTTTGATAGTTTGTTCAGACTCTCACGTTCTTCTCTTGACAAATTATCCCTGGATATGGACATAGGAATCTGCACCAACTCCTTAGACACCAATTTAACCACTTCAGCCCCGCTAGGTGAAACCCCCTTCATGACCAGAGCACTTTTTACACTTCAGCACTACACTCCTTTCACCGTTTATCGCTCGGTCATGCAACTTACCACCCAAATGAATTTTACCTCCTTTTCTTCTCACTAATGGAGCTTTGATTTGGTGGTATTTTATTGCTGCTGACATTTTTACTTTTTTTGTTATTAATCAAAATGTAACGATTTTTTTGCAAAAAAATGACATTTTTCACTTTCAGCTGTAAAATTTTGCAAAAAAAACGACATCCATATATAAATTTTTCACCAAATTTATTGTTCTACATGTCTTTGATAAAAAAAAAATGTTTGGGCAAAAAAAAAAAAATGGTTTGGGTAAAAGTTATAGCATTTACAAACTATGGTACAAAAATGTGAATTTCCGCTTTTTGAAACAGCTCTGACTTTCTGAGCACCTGTCATGATTCCTGAGGTTCTACAATGCCCAAACAGTAGAAAACCCCCACAAATGACCCCATTTCGGAAAGTAGACACCCTAAGGTATTCGCTGATGGGCATAGTGAGTTCATAGAACTTTTTATTTTTTGTCACAAGTTAGCGGAAAATGATGATGATTTTATTTTTTACTTGCGACAAAAAATAAAAAATTCTAGGAACTCGCCATGCCCCTCACGGAATACCTTGGGGTGTCTTCTTTCCAAAATGGGGTCACTTGTGGCGTAGTTATACTGCCCTGGCAATTTAGGGGCCCAAATGTGTGAGAAGAACTTTGCAATCAAAATGTGTAAAAAATGACCAGTGAAATCCAAAAGGTGCACTTTGGAATATGTGCCCCTTTGCCCACCTTGGCAGCAAAAAAGTGTCACACATCTGGTATCGCCGTACTCAGGAGAAGTTGGGGAATGTGTTTTGGGGTGTCATTTTACATATACCCATACTGGGTGAGAAAAATATCTTGGTCAAATGCCAACTTTGTATAAAAAAAATGGGAAAAGTTGTCTTTTGCCAAGATATTTCTCTCATCCAGCATGGGTATATGTAAAATGACACCCCAAAACACATTCCCCAACTTCTCCTGAGTACGGCGATACCAGATGTGTCACACTTTTTTGCTGCCAAGGTGGGCAAAGGGGCACATATTCCAAAGTGCACCTTTTGGATTTCACCGGTCATTTTTTACACATTTTGATTGCAAAGTTCTTCTCACACATTTAGGCCCCTAAATTGCCAGGGCAGTATAACTACGCCACAAGTGACCCCATTTTGGAAAGAAGACACCCCAAGGTATTCCGTGAGGGGCATACCTTGGTGTGTCTTCTTTCCAAAATGGGGTCACTTGTGGCGTAGTTATACTGCCCTGGCAATTTAGGGGCCCAAATGTGTAAGAAGTACCTTGCAATCAAAATCTGTAAAAAATGGCCGGTGAAATCCGAAAGGTGCACTTTGGAATATGTGCCCCTTTGCCCACCTTGGCTGCAAAAAAGTGTCACACATCTGGTATTGCCGTACTCAGGAGAAGTTGGGGAATGTGTTTTGGGGTGCCATTTTACATATAACCATGCTGGGTGAGAGAAATATCTTGGCAAAAGACAACTTTTCCTATTTTTTTATTCAAAGTTGGCATTTGACCAAGATATTTCTCTCACCCAGCATGGGTATATGTAAAATGACACCTTAAAACACATTCCCCAACTTCTCCTGAGTACGGCGATACCAGATGTGTGACACTTTTTTGCAGCCTAGATGCGCAAAGGGGCCCAAATTCCTTTTAGGAGGGCATTTTTAGACATTTGGATCCCAGACTTCTTCTCACACTTTCGGGCCCCTAAAAAGCCAGGGCAGTATAAATACCCCACATGTGACCCCACTTTGGAAAGAAGACACCCCAAGGTATTCAATGAGGGGCCTGGAGAGTTCCTAGAAATTTTTTATTTTTTGCATAAGTTAGCGGAAATTGATTTTTTTGTTTTTTTTCTCACAAAGTCTCACTTTCCGCTAATTTAGGACAAAAATGTCAATCTTTCATGGACTCAATATGCCCCTCAGCGAATACCTTGGGGTGTCTTCTTTCCGAAATGGGGTCACATGTGGGGTATTCATACTGCCCTGGCTTTTTAGGGGCCCTAAAGCGTGAGAAGAAGTCTGGAATATAAATGTCTAAAAATGTTTACGCATTTGGATTCCGTGAGGGGTACGGCGAGTTCATGGGAGATTTTATTTTTTGACACAAGTTAGTAGAATATGAGACTTAGTAAGAAAAAACAAAAACAAACAAAAAATTTCCGCTAACTTGTGCCAAAAAAAATGTCTGAATGGAGCCTTACAGGGGGGGGTGATCAATGACAGGGGGGGTGATCAATGACAGGGGGGTGATCAATGACAGGGGGGTGATCAATGACAGGGGGGTGATCACCCATATAGACTCCCGGATCACCCCCCTGTCATTGATCACCCCCTGGTAAGGCTCCATTCAGACGTCCGTATAATTTTTACGGATCCATGGATCGGATCCACAAAACACATGCGGACGTCTGAATGGAGCCTTACAGGAGGGTTATCAATGACAGGGGGTGATCAGGGTGATCAGGGTGATCACCCCCCTGTCACTGATCACCCCCCCTGTAAGGCTCCATTCAGACATCCGCATGATTTTTTACGGATCCATGGATACATGGATCGGATCCACAAAACACATGCGGACGTCTGAATGGAGCCTTACAGGGGGGTTATCAATGACAGGGGGTGATCAGGGTGTTCACCCCCCTGTCACTGATCACCCCCCCCTGTAAGGCTCCATTCAGACATCCGCATGATTTTTTACGGATCCATGGATACATGGATCGGATCCACAAAACACATGCGGGCGTCTGAATGGAGCCTTACAGGGGGGTTATCAATGACAGGGGGTGATCAGGGTGATCAGGGTGATCACCCCCCTGTCACTGATCACCCCCCCTGTAAGGCTCCATTCAGACATCCGCATGATTTTTTACGGATCCATGGATACATGGATCGGATCCACAAAACACATGCGGACGTCTGAATGGAGCCTTACAGGGGGGTTATCAATGACAGGGGGTGATCAGGGTGATCAGGGTGATCACCCCCCTGTCACTGATCACCCCCCCTGTAAGGCTCCATTCAGACATCCGCATGATTTTTTACGGATCCATGGATACATGGATCGGATCCACAAAACACATGCGGACGTCTGAATGGAGCCTTACAGGGGAGTTATCAATGACAGGGGGTGATCAGGGTGATCAGGGTGATCACCCCCCTGTCACTGATCACCCCCCCTGTAAGGCTCCATTCAGACATCCGAATGATTTTTTACGGATCCATGGATACATGGATCGGATCCACAAAACACATGCGGACGTCTGAATGGAGCCTTACAGGGGGGTTATCAATGACAGGGGGTGATCAGGGTGATCACCCCCCTGTCACTGATCACCCCCCCTGTAAGGCTCCATTCAGACATCCGCATGATTTTTTACGGATCCATGGATACATGGATCGGATCCACAAAACACATGCGGACGTCTGAATGGAGCCTTACAGGGGGGTTATCAATGACAGGGGGTGATCAGGGTGATCAGGGTGATCACCCCCCTGTCACTGATCACCCCCCCTGTAAGGCTCCATTCAGACATCCGCATGATTTTTTACGGATCCATGGATCGGATCCACAAAACACATGCGGACGTCTGAATGGAGCCTTACAGGGGGGTTATCAATGACAGGGGGTGATCAGGGTGATCAGGGTGATCACCCCCCTGTCACTGATCACCCCCCCCTGTAAGGCTCCATTCAGACATCCGCATGATTTTTTACGGATCCATGGATACATGGATCGGATCCACAAAACACATGCGGACGTCTGAATGGAGCCTTACAGGAGGGTTATCAATGACAGGGGGTGATCAGGGTGATCACCCCCCTGTCACTGATCACCCCCCCTGTAAGGCTCCATTCAGACATCCGCATGATTTTTACGGATCCATGGATACATGGATCGGATCCACAAAACACATGCGGACGTCTGAATGGAGCCTTACAGGGGGGTGATCAATGACAGGGGGGTGATCAGGGAGTGTATATGGGTGATCACCCGCCTGTCATTGATCACCCCCTGTAAGGCTCCATTCAGACGTCCGCATGTGTTTTTCGGATCCGATCCATGTATCCATGGATCCGTAAAAATCATGCGGACGTCTGAATGGAGCCTTACAGGGGGGTGATCAATGACAGGGGGGTGATCAATGACAGGGGGGTGATCAGGGAGTGTATATGGGTGATCACCCGCCTGTCATTGATCACCCCCCTGTAAGGCTCCATTCAGACGTCCGCATGTGTTTTGCGGATCCGATCCATGTATCCATGGATCCGTAAAAATCATGCGGACGTCTGAATGGAGCCTTACAGGGGGGTGATCAATGACAGGGGGTGATCAGGGAGTGTATATGGGTGATCACCCACCTGTCATTGATCACCCCCCTGTAAGGCTCCATTTAGACGTTCGTATGCGTTTTGCGGATCCGATCCATGTATCCGTGGATCCGTAAAAATCATACGGACGTCTGAACGGAGCCTGACAGGGGGGTGATCAATGACAGGGCGGTGATCAATGACAGGGGGGTGATCAGGGAGTTTATATGGGGTGATCATGGGTGATCAGGGGTTTATAAGGGGTTAATAAGTGACGGGGGGGGTGTAGTGTAGTGTAGTGTGGTGTTTGGTGCGACTGTACTGACCTACCTGAGTCCTCTGGTGGTCGATCCTAACAAAAGGGACCACCAGAGGACCAGGTAGGAGGTATATTAGACGCTGTTATGAAAACAGCGTCTAATATACCTGTTAGGGGTTAAAAAATTCGGATCTCCAGCCTGCCAGCGAGCGATCGCCGCTGGCAGGCTGGAGATCCACTCGCTTACCTTCCGTTCCTGTGAGCGCGCGCGCCTGTGTGCGCGCGTTCACAGGAAATCTCGCGTCTCGCGAGATGACGCATATATGCGTGACTGCGCGCAGGGCTGCCACCTCCGGACCGCACATCTGCGTTAGGCGGTCCGGAGGTGGTTAACAAAAGGGTCAATCAGAGGATATAATGAGAGAGGTGGGAATTTGTTGGACTTACATTTAATTGATGGTGGGGTCTCCTTATCTCTGGCTTTTTCATTTATATCCAGCAGTTGTTCCAATGTACGCACAGCTTCTTGTTATTCTTTCGTAGTAAAAATATCAGTGTCCTCCTCTTTACAGTGCCACCTCTTAAGAAGTAACGAGCGAGCGATGATATGCAAATCCTTCACTGCTGTAAAATGGTCAAAAGAGGCACAGGGAGAAAAGGTAAGGCCCTTGGAGAGAAGGTAAGGCCCTTTGCCAAAACTGATACATCCGCTGAAGACAATACATGTTGAGAGAGATTAATTTACTTCAAGGTATCCTGTTTGTCACCCTTCTTCTATAGGAAATTCCTCCTTTTCCCTTTGAATATAGGCCCAGAAGCCTCCTTTATTTTCGAGGAAATGGATCTTGTCATTCTGCCTGTGGATTCCAAATAATCTGAGACTGAGGATAAAGATGAATTGGAGGATGTACGATTGCGAACTGTAATGCCCTTTCTTCTTAGTGATGTCTTATCCTTATTTCTCCATTTATATATCTTCTTAGATTGAAAGTCATTACAATCACGGATGAAATTCTTTGCTTTTACCCCCTGAATCTCCCTCTCCCATTTCTCAAAATTCTTGTTGAGAGTTTCATCAAACAAAACTAGTGTCTCTTGATTACATTTCTGTCTCAGAGTTGTTTGTATCTTCTCAATTTCAACATCCAATGTATCCAGGTTTGTTGTTTTGTAATCAATTAGAAGCCCCATGAACCTATTTGCTGCCTCATTGCAAATCTCCTCCCATCTTCCCAGAAATGCTTCATCTTCCATATCAAATGAAGGAAATATCTGTATCCTCAGACCTCTTGAATTCAGATTCTATCTCTCCAAAATTGCTTTATTCCACCAAGTTTTGGTTCGTTTATGTAATAAATTGCTCAAAATGGCTTGCGTCTCCCTGGCATTTCCCGGGTCAGCAACTTCTCTCGCACCTGCTTAATTAAACATGACTTCAAGTGACGAAAGCCAGGATTGCTCTCTGCCCTAAAGTCCAGTAAATATAAAGTAATGCCAATGTGAAGGAGCAACGCTGAGGGAATCTGCCCCTCTGTTCTCTGGATCAACACAGGATCCAGAGATTGGCATCACTAATACCCTATCCAAGCAACATACAATTACATTCTAAAATGGGAATGCCCCTTTTAATCCTAAATACACTGTATTCTTTGGTCAGTATATATGGATTATACCATATATCAACACTAAAAGAAACCCTGACTTTTCTAAACCAAAGTATTCCTTTTATGACTTTCTCGCATGAATTTATATGTTTATTCTTTGAAATGTATTTTTTATACAGTGAGAAGAACAATGATACATTTATTCTTTTTTTTTTCCTTGTGGCATAGTTATACAAGTATATATCTGAAACGAAAAATGGGTCATAACATTTTCCATAGGTCTCTAAGGAGCTTTTTGTCTCAGTTCTATGTAGCTCTTGACTGCTGTATTTTCTAATTCAAAAGACAAAATCTTATTTTTTCCACAAGACCTTTTTTTCCGTTTGACATGTGTTTTCCAAAGAGGATTCCACCAGTCCTTGATTTAATTCTTCCAGATGTTTCATGCACCATTTTATGAGATTCATCAAAGAAGAGAAAGTAACCATTAAAGAAAATTAATGTTTTTGTAATTTTCAAAGAAATTTACAATTTTATGCCTGGGCAACATGCTAAATTCACTGGCAACTGAACACATGTATCATTTAAGAAGGAACTATGAGACTAACAGCAGTTGACTAGTACTAGTAATAAGTTTCACTGTGAGTGCCTATATGTCTTCTGGTGTTCATGAGTAGCAACATGCAATGTATGGTATAGTGATGAGCAAAGCGAGCTTCAGATGTTACATCCGAAGTCACTTCGTTCAAAACTTCAGATAAATACTGTATGGCAATCTGTATACAGTATTAGAATGTATAGGCTCCAATGAGACAAAGTAAGTTATTCTCGGGTGACTTCGTTGAATAACTGGTACTTTCGAGCTGAAGCCGAGTTCAGTTATAAGTTTTAAAGTGGTTTTCCACTTTAAAATCAACTACCGAAGTTATTGAACAAAGTCAGGCACGATTTCGCGAATAACTTACTTTGGCTCATCAGAGCCAATACATTTTAATACTGTATTGAGACAGATCTCCATACAGTATTAATCCAACGTTTTGAACAAAGCAACTTCGGATGTAACTTCCAAAGGTGGCTTCGCTCATCACTACTATGGTATACAGAAATGGCCAAATTTCTTGAAGATAGTATTGAGTATGATTCCTACGAATCAGTCAAAAGATTAGATTCGGGTACAATAAAATTTAACTTGATTAAAACTGCTTCAATTTGCCTGAAAATCAGTGCATGACACTCTGAGGACTCTTGTAACTCATATTTTTTCTCTCTTGTCTTTCTTTTTCATTCTCTGACATAAAGCTATGAGTAAATCATGGTTAATAGCACAATGTCTGCAGCAAAATATAGATTGACACTGGGATAATTTGATTAGTAATGGTGCAATGGGGCGCCGAGGGCGCACCCGGTCTCCTATCAGCTGCAGACCTGCTGCTTAGCTTCGGGAGCAAGGATCTGTGTTTGGCCTTGTTCCCAGGGCTAGCTGGGAGGCTCCCTGCTCCTAGGTCTGCCTTGAGCACCGAGCTGATCACTCGGTGCTCGACTTGTCTGTCTGTCGGTCATGTGATGCTGGCCACGTCACATGACCCTTACTCCCCACTATAAATACAGGCAGCCTGCTGGCTACAGGTTGCCTGCGATTTTCATCCTATAGGCTGTGTACTTTATTGTTATTAAGCTGCCTCTGGAATTGAACCTCGATCTGCCTCTTGACACCTCTTCTGCATGCTCCCTGTACCTTGACGCTACCTCTCGGATTTTGACCTCGGCTTGTTTACGGATTTGTCTTTGCCTCTTCCCTTGTTCTGACGTGACCTCCTGGACTGACCTCGGCTAGTTGACCCGCCTCGCCTTCTGTTTTTGTTCTACCTCTTGTCCGCTTATAGTAACTTCTCAGTGGCTGTCCTTTTTCACGCTGTTTCTTTCTCTCTGCTTGCACTTAGTAGATTAAGGACTGTCGCCCAGTTGCGCTCCTTCACCTAGGGCGGGCGGTGCAAGTAGGCAGGGACCGGGTGGCAGCTCAGGGGGTGCACTTCCGCTCTATCTTGATTCCTGTGACTCTACCCATGACAGATGGATGAACATCGTCCGGAACGTTTCACGAATGCGAACCCGCGTTCGCGATCAAATGTTGGCGAACAGCGCGTTTGCGGCGAGCCCCATTCACTTTAATAGTAGGCGAACCTTAAAAACCTTCAGGTCATATTTTGGGCCACAAAATACTTTCTAGAAGTGCACAAATAGTCCCACAACATGGACAGTGACATACCAGAGGGGGATCAATGGCAAAAATTCCCACAAAAAATATTAATTTTATTTAGGGGACATTTATATGCGTCTTAAAGAGAACCTCTCAAAAATATGCCCTGCTGGAGCCTAGAAAATTTTTATTTTAGGCCACGGGAGTACGGGCCCCAAAAATTAGGCATTTACCTGACAGAAAAGAACAAGTGATTATGAGGCTGGAGATACATCAGACGGTCAGTGGATAACAAGTGTAGTTTTGCAACAGCTGGAGGCACACTGGTTGGGAAACACTGCATTAGACGGTCACTGGATAACTAATTCACTGTAGGCCAGTACATGCCCCAGAAATTTGGCATTCACCTGACAGAAAAGAACAATTGATTTTGTGGCTGGAGGTATATTAGACGGTCAGCGGATAACAATTTTACTGTAGGCCAGTACAGGCCACAAAAATTAGGCATTCACCTGACAGAAAATAACAAATGATTATGTGGCTAGAGGTACATTAGGCGGTCACTAAGTAACAATTTTACTGTAGGCCAGTGGAGAATAGGCCATAAAAATTAGGCATTCACCTTACAGAAAAGAACAAAGTGATTATGTGGCTGGAGGTACATTATGCGGTCACTAAATAGCAATTTTACTGTAGGCTAGTGGAGTATAGGCCCCAAAATTAGGCATTCACCTGACAGAAAAGAACCAGTGATTATGTGGCTAGAGGTATATTAGACGGCCACTGAAAAACTATTTTACTACAGGCCAGTAGAGTATAGACCCCAAAACTTAGGCATTCACCTGACAGAAAAGAGCAAGTGATTATGTAGTTGGAGGTATATTAGACGGTCAGTGGATAACAATTTTAATGTAGGCCAGTACAGGCCCCAAAAATTAGGCAGGCATTCACCTGACAGGAAAGAACTAGTGATTATGTGTCTGGAGGTACATTAGGTGGTCACTGGATACAAATTTTACTGTAGGCCACTGGAGTACAGGCCCCAAAAATGAGGCATTCACCTGACAGAAAAGTCCTTTTATGCTGCTGTAAATACATAAGACAAGGACCATTCTTTGTTCTGGGTCGTAGCAGATATATGTGGGCTGGCATGAGGAAATTCAATTACACGTGGTCGTCACAGGTGTTGAATTCCTCTGAGATCCATGCCTCATTCATTTTTAGAAATGTGAGGTAGTCCACACTGTCGTAAGCTAGGCGAGTGCGCTTATCGGTCACAATCCCCCCTGCTGCGCTGATTGTTCTTTCGGACAGCACACTGGACGAGGGGAAGCCAAGAGTTCCATGGCAAATTGTGCCATCTCTGGCCACAGGTCAAGCCTGCACACCCAGTAGTCCAGGGGTTCCTCGCTTCTCAGAGCGTCCACATTGGCCAATAACATGATGTAGTGGAACACCTGTCAGTCTATGCGTTCCCTGAGGCTGGACCTGGATGCTGGCTGTTGATCGGTTGGCTGCAAGAATAATCTCATATCTGAAGTGACCAAAAGATCTTTACACAGCCCTCTTCTTGCAGGCTCGGTAGGATTGGTACCCGCACCTGTTTCGCTATGGGTGGAAATTTCTCTGCAAGCACCTGCAACAGCAGAATGCAGTATTTCTCGCAGCCAGGCCTGAAAATGCTGCATTCTGACTGCCCTCTGTGATGCTGGTAACATGTACACCATTTTGTGTTTTTACTGGGGGTCTAAGTACGTTGCCACCCAGTACTGGTCATTGCCACCCAGTACTGGACTTTATGCTTTTTACAAGGGGGTCCTCTTCAAACACTGGAGCATGAAGGCCCCCATTTGCACTAAATTGAAAGTGGTGGAGCGCCCTGGCTCCTGCTCATCGCGCAGGAGAATGTCGTCCTCTGTCTTCTCCCCTCAGCCACGGACACCAGGGATCCCCGAAAAGTTAAAAGTCCCCCTCAAAGCCTACTTTTCTTGCTCCTCCTTTTCCCCTCAGCCACCACACTCCTCTAACTCTTCTTCAGACTCCTGCTGACTTGTCTCAGATGGAGTTGCCCTTCCCCCGGGAATTCATTCAGCATTGCGACTTCCTCATCTTCCAGCTCCTGATCCTCGACGGCTTGATCAATGACACAACGCAATGCACGCTCCAGAAAGAAGGCGTAAGGTACGATGTCACTGATGGTGCCCTGGCTGCGACTGACCAGTTTGGTGATCTCATCAAATGACCGCAGAAGTCTGCATGCGTCACGCATGAGCAGCTACTGGAGCGGTGATAAGAAACCAAGCTCCCCAGAATATGTTCTGCTGCAGAGTCAGCAGGGCAGGTGGTGTCGCCTCTGAATGTTAGCATGGTGAGCCATGGCCATGTAAGATCTTCTAAAATGGCCAGAGATTTTCCTGGCCTGCCGCAAGACGTCCTGGAACGCAGGGTATTTGGCAACGAATCGCTGCATAACTAAATTCAGGACGTGTGCCATGTACGGCACGTGTGTCTTTTTGCCCTGTTTCAGCACGCTCAGCAGATTGGCACCGTTGTCGCACACCACTTTACCGACTGTCAAATTGAGTGGGGTTAGCCACTGATTGGCCTGTGACCGCAGAGCTGAAAGCAGTGCAGAACTGGTGTGGTCCTTGGCTTCCAGGCACAACAACCACAGCACAGCATGGCAACGTCTCACATGGCATGTCAAATAGGTTCTGGGGAGCTTGGGGGGTGCAGCGGAAGAGGTGGTAGCAGTGGAAAAGGAGGTGTCAGCCGAGGAAGAGACAAAGGATGTAGTAGGAGGAGTTGAAGAAGAGGCAGGCCTGCATGCAATCCGTGGCGGTAACAACAAATCCACTGTCACGGCCTATGGTGTACGCTGTGACACTGTTGCCACACTTGCGGTTGCCCATGGCAACGTGTTGCTGTGAGAGCATGTGGTGGCAGTGTCTCGGCCTTGTGGGTGATTGCCATGACATGGTTGCCACGCATGCTGTTGCCGGTGGTTACGTGTTTGGTATGCTTGTGTGTGCACTTCCCCTTTAAGTTGTAGCCTCCCTCTGTCTGGTGCTGTAAGGGTTAACTCCCTGACTGGGTGTGGTCACTTGGCTTTTTTCTTCTGTGGTTTCCTGGCTGGGGTCAGTTGTACTTCAGCTGTGGTTGGTGCTGGAGATTTGCTCCAGTCCAGGGTGTTCCATCTGTCCAGTGAATCTATCAATGTTATCCCGGTGTCTCCTTCCCTTCCTGTCAGTGTTTGTATGGAGTGGGTTATGTTCAGGGTGTTTGTATATCTAGTTTGGTGTAACATGTCTGGTAGTGTTTGGTGTCCAACATGTTTACTAGACATTCCCCTGTCTCATGTTTATTGCAGCTATGGATATTCTGGGTTTCTGTGTGGTTTTGTGATGTGTGCTGTGTCCTTTAATGTTGGTGTAGACATCAGCACTAGTGCACGTGTTCCAATCAGTGTGTCTGTGGCAGGTAAGTGTGTTATTGGTTTCGCTTACCTGCCATCTCCTAATGCTGTATGTATTCCTCTCTCCTTGCATCCTGGCCTCACACAGAGACTCCTGTTCCTCCATTACTGGGATGAACAGGTCGTCTCTTCCCTGCTCCTTGGTGAGGGATTACCAGGGCGACTTAGGGTCTCTTGGAATCCTGAGTATGAGTCGTCCTACCATCGGGGTCTGCTCATACGGTGAGGAGTCAGAGAGAGGATTAGGGACGCTGTAGGAGGTGACCTGCTCCCTTATTGCTCCCTTTTGGCAAGGCTAATTCCCTTTTACACCGCACGGTGGGGGGTTTCTCCCACTCCCCACCGTGACATCCATATAGGTGCAAAGGTTACATGCTTGACAGCTGTCAGAAGGTTCACCCAGTGGGCAGTAAAATTTATGCACCTTGCCTCCCTGTGTTTGCTAGACCACGTGTCTGTGGTCAGATATATCTTGGCACCGACACTGTGTGCCAGAGATATATTCAATTGCTGATGAACGTAGACATATACCTCTGGGATGCCCTACTGGGAGAAATATTTCCTTCCTCCTTTCCATTGCGGTGTGCCAATGGCCACAAATTTTCTAAAGGCCTCCGACTCCACCAGTTTATATGGCAGTAGTTGGCCAGCTAGCAGTTCCGACAAGCCAGCGACTATACATTGGGCAAGAGGGTTATAATGCATAATCAACTATTCACACTCGAACATTTGGGCCACGGAACCCAGCCTTCTGCCAGATGAACGCGACGACAGCACGGTGGAAGGTGGAGGAGAGAGGAGAAGGAAAAGAGGCAGGAAGTGGGGTGCAGGGAGTGTGGCTTTGTGGGTTTTGATGGCATTGCTCCCACTAGTCTCGGTGATGGGAGGCCAGGTGCCTTCTTAAGGCAGTCATCCCTAGATGAGTGTTGGGCTTACCACAACTTATGCGTTGACAGCACAGGCTGCATATGGCAACACTATTGTCAGCAGCTGACACGTTAAAAAAAAAAACCACACTGCAGAGCCATGTGCCGGCATTCTGGGAGCGCAAGATGTGACCGTGCATGGTGGATGGCTCACTCCAGATACATTTGTAGTCTGCTTTTTGCCTCCTGTGCACTGCGAGTTCTGCCTGCTTCTCCTCCTTCTCCTCCCTATCTGCTGCTCCGTCTCTCCCTCTGAATTCCCCTCCTCTTTCTCTCTGGTGGGCACCAACGTGACGTCCATCAACAGTAGGCTGCAACAGCGGCGACCACCTTCCTTGGTCTGATCTGGGTACTGTCGTCAGACCGCTGGGTGGTGGCCATTGCTACCTCCTCTTCCTCATCCGATGCCAAGAATATCTGCGCATCTGTAAGAATGGATGGGAATGGATGGGAAATTAATTTTTCTGACTGGAGTGGAGGGGCTATGGTAGTGGTGGTGTCTTTGGGGGTGCACACAGCAGAGAGTGAGGAGGGTGCAGATGCAGAGGGTGAGGAGGGTACAGAAGTGGAAGGCTGAGTGAGCCACTCAACCAACTCTGGTGCGTCCTTTGACGTAATCGCACGCACCTTCTACAACTTCCCACTTATTCTCTGGCCTGGTGCACATGACCCAAACCCTACCACCCCTGTGAAACGGCCTGCCTCTTCCTCTGCCTGTCATTTTCAAAATGACCCTGTGCCAAAGTCCCTAGAGAAGAGCAGTGTTTGTGGAAGCAGGTATATCGCAGGCCTTAATCAGTATTTTGTGGAAGCCGGTATATCGCACCACTCAGTCAGAATTTTGTGGAAGCAGGTATATAGAACCCCTTAATCAGTATTTTGTGGAAGCAGGTATATTGCACCCCTCAATAAGTATTTTGTGGAAGCAGGTATATCAAACCCGTCAATCAATATTTGGTGGATACAGGTATATTGCACCCCTCAATCAGTATTTTGTGGAAGTCGGTGCATCGCAGGCCTCAATCAATATTTGGTGGAAGCAGGTATATCGCACCCCTCAATCAGTATTTTGTGGAAGCAGGTATATAGAACCCCTTAATCAGTATTTTGTAGAAGCAGGTATATTGCACTCCTCAATCAGTATCTTTTGGAAGCTGGTTGTGGCAATGTGAACATTCAGGTGTTGTTTCCCAAGGTTCCAGTCCAGGACTTAAGGCATGCTCATGTCCAGGGATCCTATTTAATCCTGCTACTGGATCTTGGGTGTGTCTCACTCTGGAGAGTCTGTGTGCAGCAGAGGCCTGGGAAGGCTCTGTACAAGTGTGCTCAGCCGAGCTGGCTGAGGGGCCATGGGGCTAGGTGTTAACCTGAACTTTGGGGGACTCCGCGAGGTCTTGGGATCGACGGTCGCTAGGCCAGAGTCAGGAGGACTTCTGGGCCACAATCCCCCAAAAGGTACTGGACTTTTATTACAGCCTGGAAGTGCTGGATTGTGAGGCTGGGAAAAGCCGCATGTTCTTCCCGTGTGTGAACGGTGTTTTTAGTGAGGTAGGGAGTCCTCATGTTTAGTTAGGTGTTTAGGGCAGGTGTTTTATTTGTATTGTTTGTTTTGGTTTTGCTGAGGTGCCAAATAAAAGCAATGTTTGGCCCCTAACCCTGTGGTCGATGAAGATCATTGTGAGAATGACCCCCGAATAAGAGGCGATCCCTTACAAGGTATATAAAACCCCTAAATCAAGATTTTGTAGAGGCAGGTATATCACACCCATCATTTAGTATTTTGTTGAAGCAGATTTATCAAAACCCTTAATCAGTATTTTGTGGAAGCAGGCATATCGCACTCCTCAATCAGTTTTTTGGGGGGGCAACAGGTACATCACATCCGTTGCAAATGGTTGTTCTAAAAACGCTTGTCCCTCTATATACAGTGGGGCAAAAAGTAATTTAGTCAGCCACCAATTGTGCAAATTCTCCCACTTAAAAAGATGAGAGAGGCCTGTAATTTTCATCATAGGTACACTTCAACTATGAGAGACAGAATGGGGGGAAAGAATACAGGAAATCACATTGTAGGATTTCTAAAGAATTGGTAAATTCTGCGGTAAAATAAGTATTTGGTCACCTATAAACAAGCAAGATTTCTGGCTCTCACAGACCTGTAACGTCTTCTTTAAGAGGCTCCTCTGTCCTCCACTCGTTACCTGTATTATTGGCACCTGTTTGTACTTGTTATCAGTATAAAAGACACCTGTCCACAACCTCAAACAGTCACACTCCAAACTCCACTATGACCAATACCAAAGAGCTGTCAAAGGACACCAGAAACAAAATTTGTAGACGTGCACCAGGCTGGGAAGACTGAATCTGCAATAGGCAAGCAGCTTGGTGTGAAGAAATCAACTGTCGGAGCAATTATTAGAAAATGGAAGACAACCAAGACCACTGATAATCTCCCTTAATCTGGGGCTCCACGCAAGATCTCACTCCGTGGGGTCAAAGGGATCAGAAGAATTGTGAGTAAAAATCTCAGAAGCACGCAGGGGGACCTAGTGAATGACCTGCAGAGAGCTGGGACCAAAGTAACAAAGGCTACCATCAGTAACACACTACGCCGCCAGGGACTCAAATCCTGCAGTGCCAGACGTGCCCCCCCTGCTTAAGCCAGTACATGTCCAGGCCCGTCTGAAGTTTGCTAGAGAGCATTTGGATGATCCAGAAGAGGATTAGGAGAATGTCATATGGTCAAATGAAACCAAAGTAGAACTTTTTGGTAAAAACTCAACTCGTAGTGTTTGGAGGAGAAAGAATGTCGAGTTGCATCCAAAGAACACAATAGTTACTGTGAAGCATGGGGGTGGAAACATCATGCAAAGGGACCAGGACGACTGATCCGTGTAAAGGAAAGAATGAATGTGGCCATGTATCATGAGATTTTGAGTGAAAACCTCCTTCCATCAGCAAGGGCATTGAAGATGAAACGTGGCTGGGTCTTTCAGCATGACAATAATCCCAAACACACACCCCGGGCAATGAAGGAGTGGCTTCGTAAGAAGCATTTCAAGGTCCTGGAGTGGCCAAGCCAGTCTCCAGTTCTCAACCCCATAGAAAACCTTTGGAGGGAGTTGAAAGTCCGTGTTGCCCATTGACAGCCCCAAAACATCACTGCTCTAGAGGAGATCTGCATGGAGGAATGGGCCAAAATACCAGCAACAGTGTGTGAAAACCTTGTGAAGACTTACAGAAAACGTTTGACCTCTGTCATTGCCAACAAAGGGTATATAACAAAGTATTGAGATGAACTTTTGTTATTGATCAAATACTTATTTTCCATTATAATTTGCAAATAAATTCTTTAAAAATCAGACAATGTGATTTTCTGGATTTTTTTTCTCATTATGTCTCTCATAGTTGAGGTATACCTATGATAAAAATTACAGGCCTCTCTCATCTTTTTAAGTGTGATAACTTGCACAATTGGTGGCTGACTAAATACTTTTTTGCCCTATACCTGCGGTATTGCAGCAGAACCGTACACAACTGCTGCACAATACAAATGCACTATAATATACTTTTTATGTTAGAAAGTATATTATAGGTATATTCCACCCCTCAATCAGTTTTTTGGGGGGCAACAGGTATATCACACCCATTGCAAATAGTTGTTTTAATAACGCTTGTCCCTCTATATACCTGTCTAGGTTAAAAAGTATATTATAAGTATATGACACCCCTCAGTGTATCACACCTATCGATAGCACACCTATACCAGTCCTTAAAAGGACTTTTGTTGCCCTATTAGCTAGTGTTTGGTGTCCCTAACAGTCTGTCCCTGCTCCACAAAGCACGGGTCTCGCGGGATCATGTGCCGCAGGACAGGATTGCACACCGAAGTGACTAACCTCATGCCCGAGCAGCCCACAAGTAGCGGATCAGCGGAACAAGTATAAGTGGGGTTGGGGGATGATCTGTGGGGTTGCCCAGGGTCCACTCCCATCAATATTAAAGGGCCCAAGCAAAGATTTCTGCAGTGGTGAGGATGAAACACACCCGATATTTGAAAGTTACCGAATGTAGTATTATATAATGACTGCAGTCTGCAGTACTTTAAGCATGCCTTTAATGTGCAATTTCAACACAGTGGGCTTGTGCTATGGATGTTTTCAGACCCTAGCAATGCCCCTGGTAGACACTCAATACACTAATTCACCCTTTTCCTGCCCTTAATATTAAAACCTGACTTTCTATCAAGTAATTCAATCAACCTAAGTAAATATATCTTCTTCACAATCCCTACACTTTCACTGCAAGACCTTAAAATGTCTGGCTTGTATTCCTAATTGGTATCATGGCAGACACTTCCTATGACAGCATTTGGGAGCTAACATAGTGCTTGATAGACAAGCCAATATCCTCCCTCCTGATTGGATGTCAGGCTGACAGCAAAGATTTTTCGGTAAGCCCATCAGCCAGGGCCCCACCCAGGGTCATGTGATCATCCATCTGCATGTTATTTGCTTTATTTCCTTCCTTTGAAATGTCAAATCACTAAAACTTTGGATTCCTTTGGAAGAAAAATCCTTGAGACATTTGTTACAACTCCAATTCCCTTAGAATTGATTTGCTTATCTCTTCTGGTATACCTCCCACAAAAGTTGGTATATTTATACTTTGCAGCACCAGCACTTTGCAACAAAATTTGTAAATTGACTTTCCCCTGATATTGTAAAGGATTTACCTGCTCGTGCTCCAGTGGCACAATCCTCAGCTTTGGAGCAGCTAGGCTGGGAGAGATGTGCTGCCAAGCCACACTCCCTGGTGATGTCCTTAACCAGTGCAATGCTCTGTTTTTTCCTGTAGCATGTGTTTGCTGGGGGAGACAGGCAGTGGACTGAATGACAGTCCATCTGCCCAGTTGACTGTTTAGTTTTGTATTTGACCTATTGGAGCGTCAGGCCACCGGACCAATCAGGTTCTGGTCAACCTGGCACTCTATTTTAATACCCACTTGTCTATATACCAGTGATAGTCCTTGTTGGCTCTAGGTGATACCCTTGTTCCTGGTTCCTGTATTGCAATTTGTTCCCAGTGTTCCTAACCTCGGCTTGTAAGTCATAGCAGCACTGGAATAGGTTCTGAGGAGGACAACCAAATATTATTAAATATAGTACATGGAATAAATGGGATAAAGTTCATGGATTATCAAAACTGAGTTGTTTTTTTGTATTGTTTTTTTAATATAGATATTGGGTTACCAACATAGATGAGCATATTAATTTTAAATTAATCGAATGTATTGTGAATTTCCCAACAATTTTGACTCCAGCCAACTCTGAATCTTTCGTGATTCACTTCGGAATAATCTTAACAAAAAGGGATAGGTTGTGGACCATGTTTTAATTTTAAAAAAATCTGCCAAGAAATCTGTGTTTTTAAACTTGCTGTTTGTTGCCACCGGCTACCATCCTGTGTTGGTGTTAAAGAGCTTGAAAGGGTATGGATACTGCCCTTGGAGATCCCCTTGGAGTGCTATGCTAGACTTTTCCAGGCTATCTAGGCACTATTGATTCATGTTAAATTTATTTGTACCCAAATTAAATCCGATGATCATTTAATCAGAATTGTACCCAAAATAACAAATAACAATTTTACATGTTTATCTCAATTATAATATCATCGAAAAGTTAATTTATTTCTGTAATTCAATTCAAAAAGTTAAACTCATATACTTTATAGATTCATTGCACAGAGTGATCTATTTCAAGCATTTATTTATGTTGATAATTATGGCTTATAGCTATCGAAAATCCAAAAGTCAGTATCTCAGAAAATTAGAATATTGTGAAAAAGTTCAATATTGTAGACTCATGGTTTCCCACTCTAATCAGCTAATTAACACAACACCTGCAAAAGTTTCCTAAACTTTTAAATGGTCCCTCAGCCTGGTTCGGCAGGCTACACAATCATGGAGAAGACTACCAACTTGACAGTTGTCCAGAAGACAGTCATTGATACCCTCCACAAGAATTATAAGCCACAAAAAGGTCATTGCTAAAGAAGCTGGCTGTCCATAGTAATGAATCTAAGCAAATTAATGAAAAGTTGAGTGCAAGAAAAAAAATATGTGGGAAAAGGGTACAAAAGAACAGGGTTAACCACAGCCTTTAAAGGACTCTGAAGAAAATGCCATTTAAGAATTTGGGGAAAATTCACAAGGAGTGAACTGCGTCTGGAGTCAGGAAATAGAACATTTTCGAGCACCTCATGCTTCCCTTTGCTGACAAGCTTTATGGAGATGCTGATTTCATTTTCCAGCAGGACATGGCACCTGCCCACACTGCCAAAAGTACCAATACCTGATTTAATAACCATAGTATCGCAGTGATTGATTGGCCAGCAAGCTTGCCTGATTTAAACCCCATAGAGATTCTATGGGGTATTGTCAAGAGGAAGATGAGAGAATTATCAGACCCAACATTGAAGGATACTATCAAAGCAACCGGGACTTCTGGCAGAGGTACGGCAGTGCACGGTGAGAGGCTGCTGGAATAAAACTACGATATGTCCGACATTTATTCCAGCAGCCTCTCGCTGTTCCTACGCCAGAACTCCGCACAGCCCCCATTATAGTCCATGGGGACGGAGTGGCAGTCCGGGGGCACATGGTCACTAGCGGCAGGACGGATCTGACAGGCTGTTCGCCGGATGGAACAGTCTGCCAGAGGTCTGTGCCGCTAGTGTGAAAGTAGACTAAGAAAAAATATATATATCACCAGCCACATAGATGTTATTTTGCCCTTCTCTGAATTATTGCTGCTGGAGAATAGGTTGAACTACATGCACTTATGTAATTCCATTGTTTATTTCTTGTATTTTATTAAGTGTTCTTGCATGGCAAGACCACTTACGTTTATCTAATAGTTTTTACACTACATAGACAGTAATATACGGAAACGTGCGGATTGTTCCCAATTGGTGTGCTATTACTTTGTGGAATGTTTCGCTGAATAGTTCACAAAATATCTGCGTTTTTGTGGAGAAATTGGTCCCATAGGAATGAATGGCGGAATGTTTAAAACTAGAGTGGGAGCTGACAAAAGCTAGAGTGTGAGCTGAAAAATCAGGACATAATTTCTAAACTGCCACTACTCCCTAATTTTCAAGCCCACCTACACAATTCAGCTGCTAATGTTTTTATTCAAGCCCACCTACTCTTATATCAAAACGTTCAGCTATCCCTGCTGCCACTAAAAATGTCCACGGCTAAGCCATAGTCCTAATAGTTTTTAAAATATGACCATTTGTTTGCAACTCATGCCGCCCAATGACATTCATTGAAACTCCACTCTAGCCACCTCAAATTTGAAGGGCAATTTCTAAACTGCGACTGTGCCTTCATTTTTACTATTTCAGAAACATTCTATGCATCAGAATGTAGGTCTGGGTCTTATTATTCTCACAATATAAAGCTCTTCACTGTAGGACTTATTATTTTTAAACTACAACCGTTTGAAGATGGCAACCCCCAGTGAAGTGAGCAAGTTGGAGCAGTTTGTTTTTAACCGCTCTTCTCTGCCCTTGCTGTAGAGTGAGTTGCCATAGGAACCCAGGTGTGTGATCAGCCAGCAGAGTGACAAAAGCTAGAGCGTGAGCTGAAAAATAAGGACATGCTTTCTAAACTGCCACCACTCCCTCATTTTCAAGCCCACCTACACAATTCGGCTGCTAATGTTTTTATAAATGTATGTTTTAATGTAACTGTGAAGCACTCTGGGCAACAACCTTGCAAATGTGCTATATAAAAAAATAAAAGTTGAAATGCATTTCTCACTCTATCAAGCTTACCATGTACACTTTTTAAATTTGATCAATCAATTGGTTAGGGTAATATTTACTATCTTTACTCACTCCAAACACTCCACACAGTTACTTTGCCCATTCCGTAAAGTTACTCTGCCCAGTCCAACATTTCCAAAGTTACTCCAGCCACTCCAACCACACAACAGATACTGAAGCCACTCCACCCAGTTACTCCGCCCACTCCAGTTATAGACTACTGGTGGAGGAAAGAACACTTCACACAATTTCCCCAGAAATTGTAGCTTTTCTAGCTCATTTTATAATGCTTAAATATTCAGTAGCATTGTATACTGTAGATATTGTCATCAGTAACTCTCCCTATTGGGGCTTAGAATCTAAATTAATTTACCACCAGGATTCACATGGAGTAAATATTAGTTTGATAGGATTTGGAAGGGACCTGTATAAAAGTACTATCCTGCAGTGATGACACCATCCCCTGACGAAGGTACATCAAAAACTTGCATTGGGATGAGTGCCATCCTGCTTGTGGAGTTTATCGTGTGTAATTTACAATAATTGCCTGTCCGTCCCCTTCCCCGCCCAGTTTTTTAGACCTGGCGTGAGTGGGGATAAGTCACATATTTGCACCACAATATGCTCCAGAAATACGCATAATTTAGTTTTTTTTAGGTGTATGTCTCTGTGTAGACGTTGTCCTTTGTCATATTCAAATCCAGGCTCCTAGCACTGTAAGACAATAGTGCTAATTAAACCACTGTTCTGCCTTATCATATTTCTTGCAATTAATTATGTATTTTTTTAAAATCTGATTTTTTTATTTAACCAAACAATATTTTTCATTTTCAAAAACACATCAAAAACATTGAAGTACAAAGACATTTTCCAAATGGCAAAAAATAAACAATCCAGACCCTTGATCCCTCCAGAATGAGTCCAGTCAGCGCCCATGTCATTTTTAAAGCATTTTTAAATTTTCGCTCATGTCTAGTTTTTTAAAAGGGCAAAAACTAGACATGAGCGAATCAATTCTAAATTAATCAAATATGAACAAGCCTGTTAAAATAACAGCTACCTTTTATAGATCAGAAGACAAAAAATAAGGTACCTGCTACCAAAAAAGGATAGTTTGTGAACCATGATTCAGTTTAAAAATAAAATCAGACAATACAATATTCTTTAAATTGGCTGTTACCACTTGCTACTATCCATTTACCCATAGCCATATATGTCACTTTGACATTACTAATGCTGTCTTGGCTTTAAAGGGAATCTGTCATCCCGATTTTGAACTTTTATCCATAGTAATACATGAGTAATACTGCAGATAAGGAATCCAGATCACTATTTTTAATTTTTCTTCTACTCTCAGTTACCCCACTGTCAGTACTCAAACATGCACTAAAATCATGTCAGAACATATTTCAACACAGCTATGACCACTGACAGTGGGAAAACAGGGGATAGCATGAAAATAAAAAATGTGGTGGCTGTCATTTTAACAAGTTTGTCTGAATTGGATCACAAAAGATTCTGATTTAGATTGAGTCAGAATTTTTTTGTAAATTTGAAACAGATTTGATCAATTTAAAATTGATTAGCTCATCTCTAGTTGAAAGGGTTCATGCCTAGGAAAGGGCTAGAGGGCTGCAAAAGGCAGCAAAATGTAGGTAAATCCCCTGCAAACAAATGTGATAGGGAAATGAATAAAAATAAAATAAATAAAAATTAACCAATATCAATTGGAGAGAGGTCCCATAGCAGAGAATCAGGCTTCATGTCACCCACCACTGGAACAGGCCACTGTCAGATATTTAGGCCCCGGCACCCAGACAGAGGAGAGAGGTCCCATAGCAGAGAATCAGGCTTCATGTCATAGTAGAGAATCAGGCTTCATGTCACCCACCACTGGAACAGGCCATTGTCAGATATTTTTAGGCCCCGGCACCCAGAAAGAGGAGAGAGGTCCCATAGCAGAGATTCAGGCTTCATGTCACCCAACACTGGAAAAGGCCACTGTCAGATATTTTTAGGCCCCGGCACCCAGACAGAGGATAGAGGTCCCATAGCAGAGAATCAGGCTTCATCTCATAGCAGAGAATCATGCTTCATGTCACCCAACACTGGAACAGGCCACTGTAAGATATCATTAGGCCCCGGCACCCAGACAGAGGAGAGAGGTCCCATAGCAGAGAATCAGGCTTCATGTCATAGCAGAGAATCATGCTTCATGTCACCCAACACTGGAACAGGCCACTGTCAGATATTTTTAGGCCCCGTCACCCAGACAGAGGAGAGAGGTCCTATAGCAGAGAATCAGGCTTCATGTCATAGAAGAGAATCAGGCTTCATGTCACCCAACACTGGAACAGGCCACTGTCAGATATTTTTAGGCCCCGGCACCCAGACAGAGGAGAGAGGTCCAATAGCAGAGATTCAGGCTTTATGTCATAGCAGAGAATCAGGCATTACGTCACCCAACACTGGAACAGGCCACTGTCAGATATTTTTAGGCCCCGGCACCCAGACAGAGGAGAGAGGTCTCATAGCAGAGAATCAGGCTTCATGTCACCCACCACTGGAACAGGCCACTGTCAGATATTTTTAGGCCCCGGCACCCAGACAAAGGAGAGAGGTCCCATAGCAGAGATTCAGGCTTCATGTCATAGCAGAGAATCAGGCTTCATGTCACCCAACACTGGCGTGTTGACCAAACTTTTCTACATCTCTGCTAACCCTGCCCTCAGAGGAGCTGGCCGTGACACAGCTGCGATGGCGACCTTTTGCTCCTCCTCTGCCTGCCCCTTGGGCTTCCACTTGTTCCCCTGTGACATTTGGGAATGCTCTCAGTAGCGCGTCTACCAACATGCGCTTGTACTCGCGCATCTTCCTATCACGCTCCAGTGCAGGAAGTAAGGTGGGCACATTGTCTTTGTACCAGGGATCCAGCACGGTGGCAACCCAGTAGTCCGCAAACGTTAAAATGTGGGCAACTCTGCTGTCGTTGCGCAGGCACTGCAGTATGTAGTCACTCATGTGTGCCAGGCTGCCCAGAGGTAAGGACAAGCTGTCCTCTGTGGCAGGCGTATCGTCATCGTCCTGCCTTTCCCCCCAGCCACGCACCAGTGATGGGCCCGAGCTGCGTTGGGTGCCACCCCGCTGTGAACATGCTTCATCCTCATCCTCCTCCACCTCCTCTTCATCCTCGGTCCTCCTCGTCCTCCAGTAGTTGGCCCTGTCTGGACACTTTTGTACCTGGCCTCTGCTGTTGCAAAAAAACTCCCTCTGAGTCACTTTTAAGAGACTGGCCTGAAAATGCTAAAAATGACCCCTCTTCCTCCTCCTCCTGGGCCACCTCCTCTTCCATCATCGCCCTAAGTGTTTTCTCAAGGAGACATAGAAGTGGTATTGTAACGCTGATAACGGCGTCATCGCCACTGGCCACGTTGGTGGAGTACTCGAAACAGCGCAACAGGGCACACAGGTCTCGCATGGAGGCCCAGTCATTGGTGGTGAAGTGGTGCTGTCCCGCAGTGCGACTGACCCGTGCGTGCTGCAGCTGAAACTCCACTATGGCCTGCTGCTGCTCGCACAGTCTGTCCAGCATGTGCAAGGTGGAGTTCCACCTGGTGGGCACGTCGCATATGAGGCGTTGAGCGGGAAGGCCGAAGTTACGCTGTAGCGCAGACAGGCCAGCAGCGACAGGATGTGAATGCCGGAAGCGCGCACAGACGGCCTGCACTTTATGCAGCAGCTCTGACATGTCAGGGTAGTTGTGAATGAACTTCTGCACCACCAAATTCAGCACATGCGCCAGGCAAGGGATGTGCGTCAAACCTGCTAGTCCTAGAGCTGCGACGAGATTTCGCCCATTATCGCACACCACCAGGCCGGGCTTGAGGTTCACCGGCAGCAACCACTCGTCGGTCTGTTGTTCAATACCCCGCCACAACTCCTGCGCGGTGTGGGGCCTGTCCCCCAAACATATGAGTTTCAGAATGGCCTGCTGACGTTTACCCCGTCTGTGCTGAAGTTGGTGGTGAAGGTATGTGGTTGACTGGATGAGCAGGTGGAAGAAGAGGAGGAGGAAGCCGAGTAGGAGGAGGAGGCTACAGTAGGCAAAGAATGTTGCCCTGCGATCCTTGACAGCGGAAGGACCTGCGCCAAACAGCTCTCTGCCTGGGGCCCAGCCACCACTACATTTACCCAGTATGCAGTTAGGTAGATATAGCGTCCCTGGCCGTGCTACTGGTCCACGTATCTGTGGTTAGGTGGACCTTGCCACAGATGGCGTTGCGCAGTGCACACTTGATTTTATCGGATACTTGGTTGTGCAGGGAAGACATGGCTCTCTTGGAGAAGTAGTGGCGGCTGGGAACAACATACTGTGGGACAGCAAGCGACATGAGCTGTTTGAAGCTGTCTGTGTCCACCAGCCTGAACCAACGTTCCTCCAGAGGTGGAGGAAGAGGCCGAGGCGGCAGCAGCAGAAGAGGTAGCAGGGGGAGCCTGAGTGAGTTCCTTGTTTTTAAGGTGTTTACTCCACTGCAGTTCATGCTTTGCATGCAGGTGCTGGTCATGCAGGTTGTGCTAAGGTTCAGAACGTTAATGCCTCGCTTCAGGCTCTGATGGCACAGCGTGCAAACCACTCGGGTCTTGTCGTCAGCACATTCTTTGAAGAACTGCCACGCCAGGGAACTCCTTGAAGCTGCCTTTGGGGTGCTCGGTCCCAGAAGGCGGTGGCCAGTAGCAGGCGGACTCTCTTGTTGGCGGTTGTTCTCCTTTTGCCCACTGCTCCCTCTTTTGCTACGCTGTAGGCTTGGTCTCACCACTGCCTCTTCCTCCAAACTCTGAATGTCAGTGACATGACCTTTATTCCATGTGGGGGCTAGGACCTCATTGTCCCCTGCATCGTCTTCCACCCAGTCTTCCTCCCTGACCTCCTGTTCAGTCTGCACACTGCAGAAAGACGCAGCAGTTGGCACCTGTGTTTCATCATCAGAGACGTGCTGAGGTGGTATTCCCATGTCATCATCATCAGGAAACATAAGTGGTTGTGCGTCAGTGCATTCTATGTCTTCCACCGCTGGGGAAGGGCTAGGTGGATGCCCTTGGGAAACCCTGCCAGCAGAGTCTTCAAACAGCATAAGAGACTGCTGCATAAGTTGAGGCTCAAACAGTTTCCCTGATATGCATGGGGGTGATGTGACAGACTGATGGGCTTTGTTTTCAGGCGCCATCTGTGCGCTTTCTGCAGAAGACTGGGTGGGAGATAATGTGAATGTGCTGGATCCACTGTCGGCCACCCAATTGACTAATGCCTGTACCTGCTCAGGCCTTACCATCCTTAGAACGGCATTGGGCCCCACCAAATATCGCTGTAAATTCTGGCGGCTACTGGGACCTGAGGTAGTTGGTACACTAGGACGTGTGGCTGTGGCAGAACGGCCACGTCCTCTCCCAGCACCAGAGGGTCCACTAACACCACCACGACCATGTCCGCGTCCGCGTCCCTTACTAGCTGTTTTCCTCATTGTTACCGTTCACCACAATAAGAGAAAAAATTATTTGGCCCAATCCATTGAATTCAAATTCAGGCCTTTTTTTTACAGGCACCTAACACTATCTGGCTATCAATTTAGGTACCGTATTACACTAATACAGGCACAGCAGTAACCACAGATTTAGCTGAATATAAATTGTGGGCCTATTATTTAGGCGCTGGTTGACAGGTATACCTTTACAGACAGAATTAGACTTGGAAATGCACAGTAGCGTGTGAAGTTATTGAGGATGACCCTATCCGCACCTTCAATCTAATATATCCTTTTATGGATAGATTTAAACTTGGCCTGATACAGCAGAAACCACTGATTTTGGGAATTGCTAAGTTGGGAATTGTATTTCAACCCAGAACAAAAACTGTGCTTTGGCGGACACTAAATAAATTGACCAGCCACAGCAGTAACCACAGATTTAGCTGAATATAAATTCTAGGCCTAGTATTTAGGCCCTGGATGACAGGTAAAGGTTTACGGACAGAATTAGACTTGGAGATGCACGGTAGCGTGTGAAGTTATTGAGAAGGACCCTATCAGCATCTCCAATGTAATATACCCTTTTATGGATAGATTTAAACTTGGCCTGCTACAGCAGAAACCACTGATTTAGGGAGTTGCTATTTTGGGAATTGTATTTCAACCCAGAAAAAAATATATCCTTTGCCAGACAGCAGACAGTATTACAATTGGCTAGCCACAGCTTAAACACCAGATTTAGGGTACTGCTATTTTGGCAATTGTATTTCACCCCTTAATAAAATAGCAAGCACAGCCAAGCCCATGATGTAGGATATAGCAAAAAAAAAAAAAAACACTATTTATGGTTAAATGTACTTGGTGGCAGCTTGTGCTGGCGCACCATAAGACACAAAATGGCCGCCGATCACTCCAGAAAAAAGTGACAGAAAAACGCTCTGGGCAGCCTTAAAACAGTGAGCAATTAAATAGAAGAGGTTGATTGATTCACAGCTGTACATCGATCACTTCATAAGTGTTTTTGAAGAGTAAAACACTGCCTAATCTCGCCCTAACAGCAGTAGCTGCATCCTATCCCTACACTGATCAGAGCAGAGTGACGTGTTGTGCTACATGACTCCAGCTTAAATAGAGGCTGGGTCACATGCTGCACTGGCCAATCACAGCCATGCCAATAGTAGGCATGGCTGTGATGGCCTCTTGGGACAAGTAGTATGACGCTTGTTGATTGGCTGCTTTGCAGCCTTTCAAAAAGCACCAAGAAAGTGCCGAACACCGAACCCGGACTTTTACAAAAATGTTTGGGTTCGGGTCCGTGTCACGAACACCGCAAAATTCGGTACGAACCCGAACTATACAGTTCGGGTTCGCTCATCCCTACTGCTGACCAATTCATTACAATCGGACCCAAAACTAATTTCAAGAAATTCTCTAGTACAAATACATCAACTGCAGCCATCCACACTATAAAATTATACCTGCTGATATTCCAAAATAGTAGAAATAATTGCAAAACTATTTCCTTCATTACCAGTCATAAACCATGGGAAAGTGCTTCTCTTTTAAGAGAATATTGGACAGTAATTTTTTAAGTTACATTTATGTAACATTTATCAACGTTGTCCTCACTTCTGATGGGCTGGACGCTACATCCAATCATACATCAAACATAACGTATTTGTTCGTTTTTCATATATAAGAATAGATCTGTTGAGACATATATTTAACACAGCTCAGTTAATCTCAGTTAAAAGGAATCTGTCAGCTCCAAAACACCCCCAAACTAGTGTAAGTGGGGCTGAGTATACTTATGTAATTTTTATCTTCAAACTCACTTACATCTCAATGCTGTGTTCCACCAAACCAACAGTAAAATGCATTGAGATGACTCCTCTTTGAGTCCTCTCCTTTATGTGCATGAGCAAGGGAGTCCTATCAATGCATTTCACTGCTGTTTTTTTGGAGCACAGCGTCGGGATGCAAGAGAGTATGAAGACAAACATTACATCACGGACTCTGTTTACTCTAGTTTGGGGGTATTTCGGAACTGACAGATTCCCTTTAAAGTTATAATTTATATAATTTACATTACATTAAATTTCTGTAAGTTTGACAAATTAGTCATAATTTTTCTTATATTTCCTAAAAGTAAAGTTATTTTATGGATTAAACTACTTTAATAGCCTTTAATTATAATGAGTATATTATATTAGAATATCACAAAGATTTCTTATAATTAAATATTTTGTTACTTTAAATAAAGTCTTAACAAGCAAAAAATGTTCTCATGAATTTCACCACTGACCTTACACATTGAGAAGATTGCTCTTTTCCTCCGTTTTACAAGTGTGAGGTCATGGAGAGTTTTCTGTAATTGAGTAATGTATATTGTAAAATGCCTATCAGTCCTGGACTCCTTTTCAGAAAGCAAACAATTTGCTTAACATACAATCAATCATTTTTAAATGTACAGAGTAAAACATTTTACAAAATATAGGTACAAGACGTTATTCTGCTGAGAATAAGTGTGAAATCTGAAATTGCTGATTTGTCCAGAAGTGACCTTAAATAATCTTTTGTAAGAGTTGGTCCAATATCTCAAATGCTGTTAAATTGCTTTGTGTTGAAAGTATGTAAAATGCTAAGTCAGCCTGAAAAATCAGCATCAAAGACTCCCAGAGATTAAAACATTATCCACTTTGAGTGTACTTGAGGTTGTCATGCTCAATAAATATGGAATGGTTAAGACATATAAGCAGCAGAAGACTGAATTATGCATCCATGCAGTTACTAATAACTTTGTCTCTATTCGGTTTCTGTTTAAAATAAAAACACACAGGCCTACCGGCTCATAGTGTAAGCATCTTGAATGCCTCAAAGAAGGATAAACTACACTTGGCAAGTTCTTTAAATAAATACTTGGTTGTCAGTTAATCCCCATAACTGACTTTGGGAAATTTATTGTAAACGTTGAATCACTTTAGCCCTTTTTGCTTATGGACATTTTTATATAAGGATTTTACTAGATACAGAGCAAAAAAGAAATACATTTTTCACATTTCTAACAAAGCATCATTACCAGATTTTTTGGCTCTCAAATAGAGAAATGTTTAGAGCAGTTTAAAGTGGGTGGTCTTACTGCTAGTGACATATTGGACACAACCAGTTCCAAGACATTGCTTTGCACATACAGTATCTCAGAAAAAAAAAAAAATATATAAAATTCACTAACACAATAGATGCAAACATTATATATGGACTAACCCCTTATTCTGATATGATAAAATCTGAGACTCTCAGCCAATATATTTTGATCAAAACATATCTGGGCCCACCTACCCTCACCGAGGTGGTCTCAGTTGGGCAGGACCTACTCGAAACCTATCTATGCCGTTGGGCATCTACATTCGGAAGAGCAGATCCTGCACATATCGTGTGCTGCTCCTAGTTGCCTCTGTGCGCATCAGCAACCAATGAGAGGAGGAGCACGCACAGCTACATGTACCACCTAATCAAGGTTGCCTGTGTGATAGGTGGGGCAAAAGTGCACAAGAATGCTACTCCCAAGATAATAGGAGTGCATTCACACTTGAAGGTGCCACTTCTTCAAGAGTATACTACAAACTAATCAAAAATCACAGGAAAAGATACAAAACATCCTGCATGATGTAATAAATGAATATGCAGATGTGCATGGCTACATTTCTAAAAGAAAAGTCACGGAAAATAAGGCACTAACACAATTGATGAAAACATTTTATATGGATCAAGCCCTCACTCTGATATGATAAAAATCTGAGACTCTCAGACAAAATATTTTGATAACATATATATATATATATTTATATCACCAAAGAAATTGCACAAAAATCTTTGCATAGTAAATATAAATAAACTTTATTGACAATGTAAAATACATGCATGAAGATAAAAAAAAGGCAGCACAAAGGTGGAACACAAGGGAGAGGAATAGGACCCAAGGAGGGTCTGGGAGGTCAGCACACCAGGAGTCAGGGAAAATTATATTAAGATAATCAGATGCTAGTCACCAAGACACCCCAAGACAATAAGCCCAAAGCAATGGCAAATGGAGACAAATGTGAGGATAAACAGACTTGGTGATAAAAAGAAAAGGATAAGCATACCCTGAGTGGTGTGTCAATCTCTCAGCCACCTCCTGACCCAACGCCGTTTCGCCAGTCAATCTGGCTTCTTCTGGGGACATTCTTCTGTCGCACAACAAGAAAGTCTTGTAACATTTTATGGAATGTCTATAATTGTGTTGGAAAAATCCTGAAAGGTCAGATTTTGTGTTGCATGTGGCCAGGTGCATAAAACTTTTTACTCTATTAACTAAAACAGCAATTTGCAGGCAAGTCGCACATAATTTTGTGACGTGTAATTTTACTGTATCTTGCTGTCGTATGACACGTCACTGTGTAGCCAAACTGTCACGAAGTAGCTCAGTCTGATCCTCAATGCACTTTAAACTTCATAAGCATATTTACTAAAGGATTTTGTTAAATGAAATATAAGATCAGGGGGCAGAAAGGGGTTTTCTGAGGTTGCCCTACCAGGCATTGTTTCTTGTTTTATATTAATTACCTTAGTGACAGAATCCCTTTAACCCTTATTGTCAGGGCCTGCATGTGCTATGATAACTCCAAAATGTATCATGAAAAAGTGGATGTAGATTCATGTTCAGTATAGATAGAGATAATTTCCATAGTCTCCCTGCTCTTACCGTAAAGAATCCTCTTCTATGTTTGTGTACAAACCTTCTTTCCTCCAGACACAGAGGAAGTCCCCTCGTCACAGTCACAGTCCTGGGGATAAATAGATGATGGGAGAGATCTCTGTACTGACCCCTGATATATTTATACATAGATCTCCCCTCAGTTATCTTTTTTCCAAAGTGAATAACCCCAATTTTGATAATCTTTCAGGGTACTGTAGTCCATCCATTCCAGTTATTACTTTAGTTGCCCTCCTCTGGACCCTCTCCAGCTCTGCTATGTCTGCCTTGTTCACAGGAGCCCAGAACTGTACACAGAACTCCATGTGTGGTCTGACTAATAATTTGTATGGTAGCACTATGTTCTCATCACGGGCATCTATGTCCCTTTTGATGCAACCCATTATCTTATTGGCCTTGGCAGCAGCTGCCTGACACTGCATTCTAGAGCTTAGTTTGCTGTTCACCAAAATTTCTAGTTTTTTTTCCATGTCAGTGTTAACCAGTGTTTTACTATTTTGTATGTACTGGTGACTTGCATTATTCCTTCCAATGTGCATAACCTTACATTTGTCAGTGTTAAACCTCATCTTCCACTTCTCTGCCTAAGCCTCCAATCAATCCAGATCCATCTGTAGCAGTATATTGTCTTCTTTGGTGTCAATTACTTTACAAAGCTTAGTTTCATCTGCAAAAAATTATATTTTACTGTGCAAGCCTACTACACGATCATTAATAAATATATTGAAGAGAATAGGGCCCAATACTGACCCCTGAGGTACCCACTAGTGACAGTGACCCAATCTGAGTGTGTACCGTTAATAACCACCCTCTGTTTTCTATTATTGAGCCAGTTACTTACCTACATACAGACATTTTCTCCCAGTCTGAGCATTCTCATTTTATATACTAACCTTTTATGTGGTACAGTGTCAAATGCTTTGGAGAAGTCCAGATATACGACATCTATTGATTCGCCGCTGTCAAGTCTAGAACTTACCTCCTCATAGAAAAATATTCAGTCCCTCATGAAGCCATGCTCATATGGCGTTATTTGCTTATTTTCATTGAGGTATTCCAAGATAGCATCTCTTAGAAAACCTTCAAACATTTTACCCACGACAGATGTTAAACTTACTGGCCTATAGTTTCCGGGCTCTGCTTTTAGATGCTTTTTTAATATTGGCACCACATTTTCTATGCACCAATCCTGTGGGACACTGCCTGCCAGTATAGAGTCCTTAAATATCAGAAATAAGGGTCTGTTTATGACATTACTTAATAATCTTAGGATACGGGGGTGTATGCCATCCGATCCTGGTGATTTGTCTATTTTAATCTTTTTAAGATGCCGCTGTACTTCTTCCTGGGTCAGACAGGACACTTTTGATGGGGAATTTACTTTCACATTCTGCATGTCATTTGACAGTTTATTTTCCTCAGTGAATACAGTGAAGAAAAAAAATATGTAACAGCTTTGCTTTCTCTTCATCTCTCTCTGTAACTCTCCCCTCATTACTCTGTAAAGGGCCGACATTATATAATTGAAGAACATTTTAGGGTTAGTTTTACTCTCTTTAGCAATTAATCTCTCAGTCTCTAGTTTGGCTGCTTTTATTTGTTTTTTTACATATCTAAAAAAAAAATTGCCTTATAGTTTTTCAGTGCTTCCTCGCAACCCCCCCCCCCGCTTTAGTGATTTAAATGCTTTCTTTTTGTGATTTATTGCTTTCTTTACATTTCTATTTATCCACATTGTTTTTTCTTGTTCTTTAATCTTTTATTCCCTCTATTCTATTTATTTTAGGATGCTTTATTGGTTAATACTAAGTCCAGTATGGCCATCCCTCTAGTCGGGACCTGAACCAGTTGGGAAAGATAAATATCTTTGGTTATTGCCAAGAACCTGTTTCCTTTATGGGATGTACAGGTATTAGTTTCCCAGTCTATATCTGGGTAGTTGAAGTCCCCCATAATAACGACCTCAGTAGTATAAGATCTGTGGACTCTGGTATATTAGGTGGTTTATAATAAACTCTTATTAGTATTTTATTATTGTTTGCCTCCATGTATTTCAACCCACAGTGATTCCACATGGTTATGTACCTCACTTATATCTTCTCAGATTGTGGGCTTTAGACAGGACTTTACATAAAGTCAGACCCCTCCCCCTCTCCGGCGAGCCTTTCTAAACAGACTGTAACCCTGTACATTAACTGCCCAGTCATAACAATCATCCAGCCATGTCTCAGTTATTCCCACTATGCCATATCACTTCCTGCAGCAAGGGTCTCGGCATATCCTATATTGAGCTTATATCAAAGGTACATTTTGTGAGAATTTTAAGACGGTATACCTCTAAAGAAATACTGTGTCATTACCCAATTTATAGTGGTATGTCACCCATAAAAAACAAATAACATATAGAAAAGTGTAGTAGACAATGCTTGTAAGAATTTACAGTGAAAAAAAGATATACCAAGGCATACAGGCCTAGCATATGTCCAAAGGACACTACGTTGGCATACACTGTGTCATAAATCTGAGTATGTCCATTGTTTTTTTTATTTGAATTATATATTACCTTCTTCTTATAGCCATTGTAAATCACAATTCACAAATCGGATATGTATTTTGGTGAACTTTTAGTTTAACTTGGGCTTTAAAGGGAACCTGTCACACTGAACATGTCTGATCCGTAGGCATAATGTTATAGACCAGGGGGAGCTGAACGGATTGATATATAGTTCTATAGGAAACGATTTAGTAAAGCATGTAATTTATTGATTAAAATTCCAGTTCATTCTGGAAATTAAAGTCCAGGAGATGTGATTTACAGCCTGCCCTCTATGTGTATACAGAGATAGCTGTCAATCAGTGATAGGACCGCCTACCTGATTTCAAAGCCTAGAATGAACAAGAGTTTAAATGAATGAAATACAACTTAAAGGTGTTATCTCATGATTAATGTAAAAGACTATCATATACTACATAAAAATCTCTTTCTAACAAAGCTAGAGCCAGACCTGTACCTCACATGGGTTCAGAGATTTCCCCATTCATTGCTCCAATTGTTCTGCTAGATTTATATCAAACTGGCAGCTTAAAAGGTAGTGTCCTTTCTACTTCAGCTTAGGGCATGTCCTTTCTTCCACAGCCCTCCCCTATCACAGCTCAGGAGGCAGTTGAAGGATGAAACTGAGCATGTGCGGCCATCTCAGTGAGAAGGTCAAAGAAATAACAAAGAAAAAGCAAACAAACAGAAGATGGCGCTATGCAGATACATTTTATTGAACAACTTAATAGCTATAGTTAGTTTTTAATTACTTGCAATTACAAAAATATTCAGGTGCTGGTTTGAAAACTGTAAAAAAAAAAATCTTGGGGCAAGCCCTTTTAGGCTACTTTCACACTAGCGTTCGGCTGTCCGCTCGTGAGCTCCGTTTGAAGGGGCTCACGAGCGGACCCGAACGCTTCCGTCCAGCCCTGATGCAGTCTGAATGGATGCGGATCCGCTCAGACTGCATCAGTCTGGCGGCGTTCAGCCTCTGCTCCGCTCAGCAGGCGGACACCTGGACGCTGCTTGCAGCGTTCGGGTGTCCGCCTGGCCGTGCGGAGGCGTGCGGATCCGTCCAGACTTACAATGTAAGTCAATGGGGACGGATCCGTTTGAAGATGCCACAATATGGCTCAATCTTCAAGCGGATCCGTCCCCCATTGACTTTCAATGTAAAAGTCTGGACGGATCCGCTCAGGCTAATTTCACACTTAGCTTTTTTTTTGCCAATTTAATGCAGACGGATCCGTTCTGAACGGAGCCTCCGTCTGCATTAATATGATCGGATCCATTCAGAACGGATCCGATCGAACGCTAGTGTGAAAGTAGCCTGAATTGAACCTTTCCCCACAAAGCCATATATCAATCTGTGCAGCTCCTCCTGCTCTATACCATGCTGCCTGCAGATTACTTTGTAGTTTCATGGTGACAGGTTCTCTATAACATGTGAATTTTTTCTTCTCTCCCATTGCTACATTATGACTATGGATTTTACAAATGTCAAGATTTGATATCCCACAGCTGCTGGCAATGTAGAGTATGAGAACCTCAAACCTTCATTCAACCCCTACTGTACTCAGTGACCTTGACAACATGGCCTTACTGTGTGGCTTATTCTTCATTCTTTCTTCATGGCCTGACAAACATGAGAAGAGATATCCCAATGCTCACACTGAGCATGAAGGACATGCCAACTCTGGAGGTGAAATAAACATTTTGAATTTTAACTGGGAGAGTAGTCTATACGCAATATGATTTATTTTAGAAATAATTGACGCTAACAGTAAATGTTGAGGACGATTAAACAGATTCCCACTAAATTATTTAGGGAACACTATTGGGGTCATTTATCAGATTGGTGTAAAATAGAACTCACTTAGTTGCCTATAGCAACCAATCAGATTCCACCTTTGATTTTGGACAGCTAGTTTCGAAAATGAAAGGAGGAATCTGATTTGTTGCTACGGGCAGCTAAGTCAGTTCTACTTTACACCAGTTTGATAAATAACCCCCTTAATTTTTTAGGCACTTAATACAAAAAAAAACTTTTGGAAAGTCTTAGGTCAGCTAAATACTGCAGAATTGAATGAGTGAATTATAAAAAAATAATATTCGGCTGCTTTGCCGAATTTTACCCCAAAATTTGCTTTGTGACAAATTACTTCGTCACAAAGTGCATTTCTTTGTAGGTGTTGGGTGCAATGACATGGAGCTGCGATTGCACCATCCCCATCATTGTACCCTTCAGATGTTGCGTTCATACAAGATTGTGGCATCTAATCCATCACGATGTCATCATGTCGAAGGTCACCGCACACAGGATTTCGTCTGAGATCTTCAAGCAAGATGGTGGCTAGGGAAGAGCAAATCGACTTCGGATGAAACATCCGAAGTTGATTCGCATAAAAATTCATTTTATTACTGTATAGTATTCTAATAATGTATGCTTGCTACGTACAGTATTAAAACAAAGTTTTATGCGAATCAACTTTGAATGTTTTACCCAAAGTCGATTAACATAAAACATTGTTTTAATAAAAGTACCACTTGGAACCAAACATGAGTTCGGTACAAAGGTTTTTTGCAGTAGAAATATTACACAAAGTCTTGCGAGACTTCACAAAGTAATACGTTTGGCTCATCAGAGCCAATACATTCTAATACTGTACAGTATTACAGTAATAAAACAACGTTTTATGCGAATCGACTTCGGATAAGCATCCGAAAACCAGCACCTGAATATTTTTGTATTTGCAAGTAATTAAAAACTTACTATAGCTACTAAGTACATCTTCTGTTTGTTTGCTTTTTCTTTGTTATTTCTTTGACCTGCTCACTGAGATGGCCGCACATGCTCAGTTTCATCCTTCAACTGCCTCCTGAGCTGTGATAGGGGAGGGCTGCGGGATATTTTTCCTCATCCCTAATCACCACATCTAAAAATGCCCATACCATTAAAATTAGGCTTGAGAAATCAAGCTTTAGATCATATATCTGGTTGATTCATTCAAAAACTTTGTTGTTAATGCTGTTTCTGTACAGCATTAAAATGTATTGGCTCCATGTAGGCAAAATTCATTTCGGCCGAAGTTGCACCAGACTTTGTTGAATTCGGTGAATTCCAACTGAATTCCTATCTATGCATTCCTACCGCAGTACCAGCCAGTACCAAAGCCCACTTCAGATTCCTATTTTAAAATGTTTTTATATACACAGATAGGAATAACGTAGTATTTCCCCAAAGTCTTGCGCAACTTTGGCCAAGTCAAATCTTGCCTACACGGAACCAATACATTTTAATGCTGTACAGACACAGCATTAACAATTACGTTTTTGAACGATTCGACTTTGGATCTATGATCTGAAGCTCGACTTTCTCGAGCCTAATTAAAATCTAAAAATATTTATGTCATATGGCAAATGGCATAACAGACAAACACATCAAAATCGCTGATTCACTATTTGCTTTATCACTTCATCGCCCCCAAAAAATGCAATAAGTGATCAAAAAGTCATACACATAGAGTACCAATATGGTATCAGTAAAAACTACAATTCTCTCCACAAAAAATGAACCCTAACACAGCTCCATAATATAAAAAACTTATAGGGGTCAGAATATGGCAGTGAAAAGAAAAATAAATTCTTCCAAAGTTTTTTTTCTTTGCATTAAAACACAAGAAAAACTATATAATGTGATTTCATTGTAATTGTACTGTTTGAGAGAATGAAGGTAACAGATCAGTTTTACCGCAGACAGAACAATACCCGTAAAACTGTGTCAGAATTGCATTTTTTTCACCTTACCACTACATAGTGTGCAATATTAAATTGTGCCATTAGAAAGTACAACTTGTCTCGAAAAAAAACAAGCACTCATACAAAGTAATGCAAACCAGCGGCTCAACCTATAGACCGAATGGATGTGGGTGCTCACCTCTCGGTCCATCCAGACCGCACGGTAGACAAAATTAGAAAATAGAGATAGAGGGGCACTCCATATAAGGGAACTGGAAACGGTAGTAACAATTAATATTTAATCTAATATAAACATAGCATCAGACAGAATAAAAGACATCCATGTAAAATGACATTAAAATAACCAATGTCTATAAAATATATATATAGCACAAATCCAAGGATCAGGGTCCTGAAAAAACACTGGATAGTGAAAGAGGTTCAAGAGTTCATAAATGTGAACACTCCCCACAATAGAATCAGTCCCAGCAGGTGCAAATCCACCCAAATATGACTCCAAATGGCAGTGTCTGCAGCATCAAAATAGCAGGTATAGCACACTCTCCAACTACAACTTTCAGTGTAGGGGGGCAAGATTGCTTCCAATCCTAAGGAGAGTCTCTTTTCAAGTGTTTGTAACAAATGTATCAGAACGTCTCTTACCCTCTGCCTGGATTCAATGAAGTAGGTCAGAGACAGTCGATCACAGCTCAACGCGGTGTCCCACTTGGTATGGAGTCTGAACGTGACGTCTCACGTGACTCCCCGGCTGAGGCAAAGGTTGACGTACTTGTTTTTCCTTTGTAAGCACCACCTCAATAGGAGATTCGCTGTGCAGATCACCCAGACCGACGATGTTTCTTCTCGGTAACTTGTAGTTGCTTGGGGGGAAGTTACTCACTGTCCTAACAAGCCCAAACACGTTTCAGGGAATATACCCCTTCCTCAGTGGTAGAGACAGTGAGCATTTGGCAGCATTTTATATCCTCCCAGGAGACCAGCAGTGGGTGGGGCTGTTCTAATTGGGACATCCTAAAAGCCCGGTATGGAGTCCCAAACATCAATCTCTCAGGCCATATCATGGATCTGATCATATAAAACTCCCATCAAAGATAGTATAGACATATTCAAAAACATAGCAATATGAATGTCATAAAACCATAAAAACTCACGAAAGACGCATATGTGATCATATGCGTCTAATATATCTTCCATGTCCTCTCTCAGTTAAAAAACACAATATTTAATAAAAAATTTATACATAGACACTATAATCACTATAAAACCTATAAATAACCTTGTGGATGTTGTCGTCGATACCAAATAATAAAAAACGCACAAAAAACGCACATGCGGTCAGATTTCTGATGCGTTTTTCTTAAAAAATGATAAAAAGCGATTTCAGGGATCCAGAGACATACACAAATATAAATTTTCTCAAATATAGATATATAAAAACATGAATCACTATCCAATAATTGCAGGAGATCTATCTATGTCGGAAAGGGGAGGGGAGCAGGGCAGGGAGGAAGGAACAGAGTGCTGAGGAACAGCCAGACTCTGAATCTCCATCACCACCCGGCTCACCCCCCATCCCTCAGAGGAATCCAAACAATTCCCATTCGGCATTCAAGCCCCTGGGAATCAGGGATTCAAATTCGAAAATACGGCGGGATTCCTGCCTGGACATTGCGGCCACATGGTTACCGCCTCTCCACGGTTTCTTAACCTTCTCCAATGCTATAAATGTCAAGGATGAGGGATCACAATTGTGTATATCCTTGAAATGTTTCGAGAGGGAGTGCAATAAATAACCCTTTTTAATGTTGGCCAGATGTTCTGCCACTCTCTTCTTCAGTGTCCTCTTAGTTCTTCCTATATATTGTTTCCGACACCCACACTGTAACAGGTAGATCACGTCTGTTGAATCACAGGTCAGACATTCATTAATGTCTAACCTGAAGGAATTCTGAGTGGAGGAAACACTGGTAGTTTTCCTCGCAAAGTTAGTCACTTTGCAATTCCCACACCGTCCACATCTATGAAAGCCACCAGTTGTTAACCAACTGTGGCCTTCAGTTGGACCTTTTTTAATAGTCTTCAGTGTGGGTGCTACCTTTGCTGCCAACGTCGTGGCCCTCGTATAGGTAATCCTAGGATCTCTTGTAAGAGATGACCCTATAATCTTATCATCTAGGAGGAGGTGCCAGTGTTTCCTAATGATTTTTTCTACCTGTCGGTGTTGTGAATGATAGGGTAAGATCATCCTTAATACTTCATCTGTTGGAGATGTGCATTTCGGGACAAAAAAGTCCTGTCTATTCATGTTCCTGACTTTTTCCAAAGCTTTCTTCACAGTCTGCTCTGGGTATTCTCTAACCAGCAACTGTTGACCGAGACTGGTGGCTTCTTTTTCAAATTGTTCCTGGTCGGTACAATTGCGCTTCAGTCGCCTAAATTGGCTAACTGGTATATTAAGTAACCATTTGAGTAGGTGGCAGCTGGAAAAGCAAATAAAGCTATTCCTAGCTACCTCCTTAATAAAGGTACTACATTTGATCATACTTCCCTCTATCTTTACCTTAATATCCAAAAACTCAATTTCTTCATAGCTAATCTTCGGGGTGAATCTCAGATTTCTTTCATTCCTATTAACCTCCACCAAAAAATCGTCTAGAGTCTCTTTTGTACCTTTCCAGATAAGCAGAACATCGTTGATGTACCTACGCCATAGCACCAGATGTTTTTATATATCTATATTTGAGAAAATTTATATTTGTGTATGTCTCTGGATCCCTGAAATCGCTTTTTATCATTTTTTAAGAAAAACGCATCAGAAACACATCAAAAACGCATCTGACCGCATGTGCGTTTTTTGTGCGTTTTTTATTATTTGGTATCGACCACAACATCCACAAGGTTATTTATAGGTTTTATAGTGATTATAGTGTCTATGTATAAATTTTTTATTAAATATTGTGTTTTTTAACTGAGAGAGGACATGGAAGATATATTAGACGCATGTGATCACATATGCGTCTTTCGTGAGTTTATATGGTTTTATGACATTCATATTGCTATGTTTTTGAATATGTCTATACTATCTTTGATGGGAGTTTTATATGATCAGATCCATGATATGGCCTGAGAGATTGATGTTTGGGACTCCATACCGGGCTTTTAGGATGTCCCAATTAGAACAGCCCCACCCACTGCTGGTCTCCTGGGAGGATATAAAATGCTGCCAAATGCTCACTGTCTCTACCACTGAGGAAGGGGTGTATTCCCTGAAACGTGTTTGGGCTTGTTAGGACAGTGAGTAACTTCCCCCCAAGCAACTACAAGTGACCGAGAAGAAACATCGTCGGTCTGGGTGATCTGCACAGCGAATCTCCTATTGGGGTGGTGCTTACAAAGGAAAAACGCTGCGTTGAGCTGTGATCGGCTGTCTCTGACCTACTTCATTGAATCCAGGCAGAGGGTAAGAGACGTTCTGATACATTTGTTACAAACACTTGAAAAGAGACTCTCCTTAGGATTGGAAGCAATCTTGCCCCCCTACACTGAAAGTTGTAGTTGGAGAGTGTGCTATACCTGCTATTTTGATGCTGCAGACACTGCCATTTGGAGTCATATTTGGGTGGATTTGCACCTGCTGGGACTGATTCTATTGTGGGGAGTGTTCACATTTATGAACTCTTGAACCTCTACCACTATCCAGTGTTTTTTCAGGACCCTGATCCTTGGATTTGTGCTATATATATATTTTATAGACATTGGTTATTTTAATGTCATTTTACATGGATGTCTTTTAATCTGTCTGGCGCTATGTTTATATTAGATTAAATATTAATTGTTACTACCGTTTCCAGTTCCCTTATATGGAGTGCCCCTCTATCTCTATTTTCTAAGCACTCATACAGCTTTGTAAAACTGAAGAAATAGAAAAGTTATGGCTTCGGAAAATTCTATATGTCTAGTGGAGAGTGTGCCTTAATTAAGGTAGTCGATGAAACTTCACACAACATTCAATGGATGATTTAATTGTTGGGGAAAGTCCCAATGGCAGTAGAATTTTCTAAAAGGGACTTAGCAGTAGAGATTTCAAACTCTTTTCAATATGTACCTAGGGTATATGCCGTCTCCATTTTCCATCAATAATGCAATTGAGAAACCTGTGAGGTTAAATAATAACTACAGCATGTATGTCTGGCACCCCTTCACCCTTTATATCCTTAGCTAGCAGTCTATGTGCCGGTCTTGGTTTATGTCACACCCAAAGTAAATCAGATAATATTTTTCATGGAAAAAGATCTGTTGTATATGGATAATGGGAGGTTTATAAATAATATAAATTCTTTTGGAGGAAACAATTCTACTCACCCAGGAAACCTCAAATTCAACATATTTTCATTGTTTTGTGTTTCCATAGGGACTTATAGTGGGTGACCATAGTGATTACTAGACATTGATTATTTTTCTTTTTTTCCACTCTAAAGAACTGTGATCCCTGGTAAATAGTTAACCCTTTCACCCCAGGGCGATTTTCCATTTTTGGTTTTCGTTTTTCAGTCGTTGACTTCCTGGAGCCATAACTTTTTTTTATTTTTCCATTTACATAGCCTCATTCGCATGTCCTCATAAAGACCTCATTTCTGACTACACATAAGCCATTTCTTTACACAGTTTAGTCCTTTTACATTTAAGGATGCTATTTAAAATACATTCCGTACAGTGTTATATCAGGATAATACCCTGCAGTACAGTAATATGTAGAATATGAATATGATATGGTATAACAAACTATTGCACCTGAAAACAATAGCATTAAAGGGGTCGTTCAGCCTGTTTGTATTGATGACTTATCCTCAGGATAGCAAATGTAATGTTTAGAGCAGCACTCAATACTGTGTTTTTATAGCAATCTTGTGCCCTCCTGCACAGATATGAAAAGAGGTATCACAGCTCCAAGTTGCTTTGGATAAGTCTCTATGAGCTTACCACTGGAATGTTTGCCCATTCCTCCTTACAAAACTGCTCCAGCTCCTTCAAGTTAGATGTTTTGTGCTTGTGAACAGCAATCTTTAAGTCTGACCACAGATTTTCTATTGGATTGAGATCTGGGCTTTAACTAGGCCATTCCAACACATTTACATGTTTCCCCTTAAACCACTCAAGTGTTGCTTTAGTGTGTGTTTGGAGTCATTATCCTGCTGGAAGGTGAACCTCTGTCCTAGCCTCAAATCACGCACAGAGTGGTACAGGTTCTGCTCAAGAATATCCCTGTATTTAGCACCATCCATCTTTCCCTCAACTCTGACCAGTTTCCCAGTCCCGGCTGCTGAAAAACATCCCCACAGCATGATGCTGCCACCACCATGCCTCACTGTGGGGATGGTGTGCTTTGGGTGTTGTGATGTGTGGGGTTTGCGCCAGACAGAGTTTTCTTTGATGGCCGAAAAATTCAATTTGAGTCTCATCAGACCAGAGCACCTTCCTCCATATATTTTGGGAGTCTCCCACATGCATTTTTCGCAAACTCACAACGTGCCTTTTTGTTTTTACCTGAAAGTAATGGCTTTCTTCTGGTCACTATGCCATAAAGCCCAACTCTATGGAGCTTGCGGCTTATTGTCGTCCTATGTACAGATACTCCAGTCTCTGCTGTGGAACTCTGCAGCTCCTCCAGGGTTATCTTAGGTCTTTGTGCTGCCTATCTGATTAATGCCCTCCTTGCCCGGTCCGTGAGTTTTGGTGGGCGGCCGTCTCTTGGCAGGTTTGCTGTTGTGCCATGTTCTTTCCATTTGGTTATGATAGATTTGATATTGCTCCTGGGGATCATCAAAGATTTGGATATTTTTTTTTAACCTAACCCTGACTTGTACTTCTCAACAACATTGTCCCTTACTTGTTTGGAGAGTTCTTTTGTCTTCATGGCAGTGTTTGTTTAGTGATGCCTCTTGCTTAGGTGTTGCAGCCTCTGGGGCCTTTCACAAAAGATCTGTGTATATGTAATAACAGATCATGTGACACTTAGATTGCACACAGGTGGACATCATTTCACTAATTATGTGACTTCTGAAGGAAATTGGTTGCACCAGAGCTTTTTATGGACTTCATAACAAAGGGGGTGAATACGGTACATAACCACATGTCATTTTTTTTGTTTTCTATTTCTAAACAATAGTTTTATTTATATATTTTTCTCATTTCACTTCACCAACTTAGACTATTGTGTTCTGAACCATCACATAAAAATCAAATTAACAAAACATTGAACTTAAGGCTGTAATGTACCAAAATACGAAAAAAGTCAAACCCGATTCCAAAAAAGTTGGGACACTAAACAAATTGTGAATAAAAACTGAATGCAATGATGTGGAGATGGCAAATGTCAATATTTTATTTGTAATAGAACGTAGATGACAGATCAAACGTTTAATCCGAGTAAATGTATCATTTTAAAGGAAAAATACGTTGATTCAAATTTTCACGGTGTCAACAAATCCCAAAAAAGTTGGGACAAGTAGCAATAAGAGGCTGGAAAAAGTAAATTTGAGCATAACGAAGAGCTGGAAGACCAATTAACACTAATTAGGTCAATTGGCAACATGATTGGGTATAAAAAGAGCTTCTCAGAGTGGCAGTGTCTCTCAGAAGCCAAGATGAGTAGAGGATCACCAATTCCCACAATGTTGCGCAGAAAGATAGTGGAGCAATATCAGAAAGGTGTTACCCAGAGAAAAATTGCAAAGACTTTGCATCTATCATCAACTGTGCATAACATCATCCGAAGATTCAGAGAATCTGGAACAATCTCTGTGCGTAAGGGTCAAGGCCGTAAAACCATACTGGATGCCCGTGATCTCTGGGCCCTTAAACGACACTGCACCACAAACAGGAATGCTACTGTAAAGGAAATCACAGAATGGGCTCAGGAATACTTCCAGAAACCATTGTCAGTGAACACAATCCACCGTGCCATCCGCCGTTGCCAGCTGAAACTGTACAGTGCAAAGAAGAAACCATTTCTAAGCAAGATCCACAAGCTCAGGCGTTTTCACTGGGCCAGGGATCATTTAAAATGGAGTGTGGCAAAATGGAAGACGAGTCACGATTCAAAGTTCTTTTTGGAAATCTGGGACGCTATGTCATCCGGACCAAAGAGGACAAGGACAACCCAAGTTGTTATCAACGCTCAGTTCAGAAGCCTGCATCTCTGATGGTATGGGGTTGCATGAGTGCGTGTGGCATGGGCAGCTTGCATGTCTGGAAAGGCACCATCAATGCAGAAATATATATTCAATATATTCTATATATATATAGAACAACATATGCTCCTATCCAGATGTCATCTCTTTCAGGGAAGACCCTGCATTTTTCAACAAGATAATGCCAGACCACATTCTGCATCAATCACAACATCATGGCTGCGTAGGAGAAGGATCCGGGTACTGAAATGGCCAGTCTGCAGTCCAGATCTTTCACCTATAGAGAACATTTGGCGCATCATAAAGAGGAAGGTGCAACAAAGAAGGCCCAAGACGATTGAACAGTTAGAGGCCTGTATTAGACAAGAATGGGAGAGGATTCCTATTTCTAAACTTGAGAAACTGGTCTCCTCGGTCCCCAGACGTCTGTTGAGTGTTGTAAGAAGAAGGGGAGATGCCACACAGTGGTGAAAATGGCCTTGTCCCAACTTTTGTGGGATTTGTTGACATCATGAAATTCTGATTCAACATATTTTTTCCTTAAAACGGTACATTTTCTCAGTTTAAACTTTTGTTCCGTGATTTATGTTCTATTCTGAATAAAATATTAGAAGTTGGCACCTCCACATCATTGCATTCAGTTTTTATTCACGATTTGTATAGTGTCCAACTTTTTTGGAATCCGGTTTGTAGCTTTGCAAGGCACTGTATCTACAGAGTTTTCCACATAGATATCTTTGATTGCTCACTTTTTTCATTATCCTCCCCACCTTCTATCCTGCTGAAAAATAGTGACCCCTACATTGCCCCTGATAATATTAATGTGCAGAAAGCCCATGAGGAGCCAGTGTAGAGAATTGGTGTGGTAGTAGCCCTGATGAAATGTTATGTCAAGGTGTATTCCCTCAAGCTGTTCCTCCCTGGGTATCGGTGCTGTGGAATTTGAAGAATGGCCAGAAGTAGGCGTAGAACAGTCTAAGAGCAAAATGTAACTTCAGGCATATTCAATAACAGCAATTTTCAAATGCAATTCTCTACTAGTGTTGTACTGGCCTAGTAGTATCCTGGGTTATGAATGTCTTAGCAATGGCCCCTCACCCCACAGCAGTGTCTTTAATGCTAGTTGTAACTGTTCACTCTGCGGGCTGTCTTTTCAAGGAATCACACTTAGGATAAGGTTGAATTCTGTAAAGAATCTGGAGCAGGAGCCCATACATGTGCTTCTTTCTGTAGCTCAACAGGGACTCCCCATCCTGGCAAGAAGCAGTACCAGCTCACTTGTACCAAAAGGGGAGGGACAGGTCCAGTTATATGTTCCAAAGCCTTTTGTGGCATGTATTAGTGGCAAAAGTAAAATTTGCCGTTCAGAGGTACAGTTATGTGTTTAAAGCCTTTTGTGGTGTGTATAAGTGGAAAAAAATCAATATATTTGCCATTCAGCAGTGCAGTTATATGTTCTAAAGCCTTTTGTGGCATGTATGGTATAAGTGAAAAAGGAAAATGTATTTGCCGTTCAGCGGTGCAGTTATATGTTCTAAAGCTTTTTGTGGAGTGTATAAGAGGCAAAATTAAAATATATTTGCCATTCAGCAGTGCAGTTATATGATGTAAATCCTTTTATAGCTTGTATAAGTGGAAAAAGTAAAATATATTTGCCGTTCAGCAGTGCAGTTATATGTTCTAAAGCCTTTTGTGGCATGCATTAGTAGCAAAAGAAAAATATATTTGCCGTTCAGCGGTGCAGTAATATGTTATAAAGCCTTTTGTGGCGTGTATAAGTGGAAAAAAGTAAAATATATTTCAAATTCAGCGGTGCATTTATATGTTCTAAGGTCTTTTGTGACATGTAAGGTATAAGTGAAAAAGGAAAATATATTTGCCGTTCAGCGGTGCAGTTATATGTTCTAAAGCTTTTTGTGGAGTGTATAAGAGGCAAAATTTAAATATATTTGCCGTTCAGCAGTGCAGTTATATGTTCTAAAGCCTTTTCTGGCATGTATTAGTGGCAAAAGTAAAATATATTTGCCGTTCAGCAGTCCAGTTATATGTTCCAAAGCCTTTTGTGGCGTGTATTACTGGCAAAAGTAAAATATATTTGCCGTTCAGCGGTGCAGTTTATGTTATAAAGCCCTTTTTGTAATTTAATAGTGGCAAAATAAAAATATATTTGCCATTCAATGGTGCAGTTATATGTTATAAAGCCCTTTTTGTTGTGTAATAGTGGCAAAATAAATATATATTTGCAGTTCGGCGGTGCAGTTATATGTTTTAAAGCCCTTTTTTGCATGTATTAGTGGCATAAGAAAAATGTATTTGCCATTCAGCGGTGCAGTTATATGTTCTAAAGCCCTTTTCTGTGTGTATTAGTGTGAAAAAGGGCTTATTAGCGGGGGCATTGAAGAAATCACTCGGCCCCATGGCAAGAATGTGAATTGGGCCCCCTTGTGAGTGACCCATCGCACCCCTTTGGGTACGTGCACATCTACTGCAGAGGTTCCAGCAGAAGCTTCTGTTGCAGATTCTGGCAAAAACAAAGGGCAAAACACTGCTGCATGTGGGATCTCGAATGATCCCATAATTGTGAATGGGATCCGGCAGATGCCAGCAGTGTTTGGCATATGCTGAATCTGGCAATTCTGATATTCTGCTGGAATTCTGGAACAGAATACCAAAATCTGATCGCAAGTGACTACCTAGCCTTACCCGATGAATTGTGATCGCTGCTGCTACTTCTTATATAGTGTGTTATCCTTCCCCCATGGACTGTACCCACTGCTGCTACTTTATATAGTGTGTCATCCTTCCCCCATGGACTGTGCCTGCTGCTGCTTCACCTCCTCTCCAATGCTGACTTAGGCTGAGTTCACACGGGCGAGATTTCCGCGCGGGTGCAATGCGGGAGGTGAACGCATTGCACCCACACTGAATCCGGCACCATTCATTTCAATGGGGCTGTGTACATGAGCGTTTTTTTTTCACGTATCACTTCTGCAATGCTTAAAATCGCAGCATGCTCTATATTCTGCGTTTTTAACGCAGGACAGGCCCCATAGAAGTGAATGGGGCTGAGTGAAAATCGCAAGCATCCGCAAGCAAGTGTGGATGCGGTGCAATTTTCATGCATGGTTGCTAGGTGACAGTCTATTCACTGTATTATTTTCCCTTATAACATGGTTATAAGGGAAAATAATAGCATTCTGAATACAGAATGCTTAGTAGGTGATCAATTGAGGGTTAAAAAAAATAATAATAATTAACTCACCTTCTCCTCTTGATCGCGTAGTTCCCGGTCTCTTCTTTACTTCTTTAATGATGAATTACCGGCTAGGACCTGTGGTGACGTCAGATCACATGCTCCAATCACATGGTCCATCACCGTGGTGATGGACCATGTGATTGGAGCATGTGATCTGACGTCACCACAGGTCCTGTAGCCGAGAGCTCATCATTAAAGAAGTAAAGAAGAGACCGGGAACTACGCGATCAAGAGGAGAAGGTGAGTTAATTATTATTATTTTTTTTAACCCTTTTTTTTATTCAGAATGCTATTATTTTCCCTTATAACCATGTTATAAGGGAAAATAATAACATCTACACAACACCGAACCCAAACCTGAACTTTTGTGAAGAAGTTCGGGTCTGGGTACCACAGTCGTTTTTTTATCACGCGCGCGCAAAACACATTGCACCCGCGCGATAAAAACTGAACATCGGAACGCAATCGCAGTCAAAACTGACTGCAATTGCGTACCTAATCGCGCGGGTTTGCCCCAATACACCGGGACGCATCCGGACCTAATCCGGACACGCCCGTGTGAACCCAGCCTTACTGTTTGTGCTGCTGACAGAGTGCAGTCAGGGCCTGGGGCAGATCTTCACAGAGCTGGTCTGGAGTCTGGATTGGTGAGTGAGGGATAAGGTCAGGTCTGGACTGGTCAGTCAGGTCACAGTGCAATGTGTGCTGGCGGAAGGACAGGACAGGGACATTTTATAAAGTGCAGATACATAAAACTAAAGGATTTAATCCAGTCACAACTGATGTTTCTCTGACTGCTGCAGAACCTCCTAATACACACCTCAGCTTCTGCAGAACCTCCTAATACACACCTCAGCTGCTGAAGAACCTCCTAATACACACCTCAGCTGCTGCAGAAACACCTAATACCTCAGCTGCTGCAGAACTTCATAATGCACACATCAGCTGCTGCAGAACTTCATAATGCACACATCAGCTGCTGCAGAACTTCACAATGCACACATCAGCTGCTGTAGAACTTCATAATGCACACCATAGCTGCTGCAGAACCTCATAATACACACCTCAGCTGCTGCAGAACTTCGCAATGCACACATCAGCTGCTGCAGAACTTCACAATGCCTGTTCATATAAGGTCTTAAAGCTGACAGGAGGAAAGAACTGCATGAACAGCCCAGATATATGGTTGTGTGGACCACAGATCTGGAGAAGAGTATAAAAAAATTCTGCTGCACTGAAAGTTCCTAAGAGCACAGTGGCTGCCATAATTTTTTAATGAAAGAAGTTTGGAACAACCAGGGCTCTTGCTTGAGCTAGCCACCCTATCAAACTCAGTGAATGTCCTTGAGTGGCCAAGCCAGACCCCTGATTTGAACCATTCAAATATCTCTGGAGAGACCTGAAAATGACTGTCCACCGACAGTCACAATCTGGCAGAATCTGAGAGTATCTGTACAGAAGAATAGCAGAAAGTAGCAAAATCTAGGTGTGCATTCCTTGGGGGATCATATCAAACTGAAGGCTCTAATTGATACCAAAGGTGCTTTAACTGTGTACTTATTAAATGTTCTGAACACTTATGACAATACAAGATTTTAGTTTTTCTTTTTCATTAAATTACCAAAGATTTCGAACATTCGGTTTTCACTTTCTCATTTTGGGGTATTGAGTTCAGAATGATGAGGAAAAATTGTAACTTTTTTATTTTATTTTAGCAAAAGGCTGCTACATAACAAAATTTGGAAAAAGTGAAAGTGTCTGAATACTTTGCTTATGCATTGTGTGTGAGCTTGTATCATAACGGATTTAATAATGTTTCATCACAAAATTTTCCTTTTACATTTTTTGACTGGTAGTTGCAAACTTAACTATTTGTAGCCCTTGATGGTTTTTGTGACTGCACTTGGGGACACATTCAAAGTTTTCCAAATTTTTTGGACTGACTGACCTTCGTTTCTTAAAGTAATGATGTTTTTCTTTACTTGGCTCCTTTTTTCTTGCCATAATATGTATCCACCTGACTTCTCCACAACGCAACTGATGGTCCCAACCCCATTTATAAGGCAAGAAATCCCACTTATTAAACCTGACAGGGCACACCTGTGAAGTGAAAACCATTTCAGATGACTACCTCTTGAAGCTCATCAAGAGAATGCCAAGAGTGTGCAAAGCAGTAATCAAAGCAAAAGGTGGCTACTTTGAAGAACCTAGAATATGACATATTTTCAGTTGTTTTACACTTTTTTGTTATGTATATAATTCCACATGTGTTAATTCATAGTTTTGATGCCTTCAGTGTGAATCTATAATTTTCATAGTCATGAAAATAAAGAAAACTCTTTCAATGAGAAGGTGTGTCCAAACTTTTGGTCTGTACTCTCTCTCTCTCTCTCTATATATATATATATATATATATATATATATTATTATTATTTTTTTTTTGTAATATATTCTAACTTTGTCTAGTTAATGTCTGGTGTTTCTTGTTTTTCACCACTTATAGGTCATAGATTTTATTTTAAAATAATATTACTTTTTCATATTACATCACCATACAGCCTCTCACTAATCTCCTAATAGAGCACTAGACATCCTAGCAGAAAATGCTGTGTGTATTCCAGCTCACTGCAGATCAGTTTCATCCCTGTGGCTTTGTCACTATAAATCCCAGTGTTCACCAGCTCCTTGTCTGCAAGTGATTTCCAGCTATATGATAAAACTAAAACAGACAGACTTAATTTAAGTCCCAGACTTGAGGAAACTCATCTTAAATATTAGCATAATTTTACAGAAGACAGAGGAAATTGCTAAAATATGTGATTTAAAGAGTGTCTGTATCCCTGTTGCACATGAGCGGCTCTTGTCTGCCACCCAGTGATTGATTCAGCATTATAACTGAGCAAAGGAAATTGGATTTTTAAAGGCTACATTATAAAATGCTATTACACAGAAGCCTGCAGTCCATACTTTTATAATAAATCAGATATTATCATCACTATCAAAGTTCAAAGACAGTTATAAATCTGGGGAAAGAAAAGTAAAAAAAAGGGCCATCCAATACTGATAGATAAGGCTGCAAGCACACCGGTTGTGGGTTTATATCCCTGAGGACTATTTGAAATAGTCCCACTAAATTTACTTTCATGTTTGTACTATATGCCAATACAGTTGTATACCACACATCTCCAATCGTATACCAAGTATTGTATTAAAAAGCATGGCTGATTAAGATTTTCAATACTGATTCAGGCTAAAGGGTTCAGATATATACCACCAAATAATATACCTAACTAGAGATGCGCAAACTTTTGCAACATTTGATTCGGCTGCTTTGCCGAATTTTACAAAATAATTTGCCTCGTGATAAATGACTTCGTCACAAAGCACATTTTTTTGTAAGTAGTGGGTACAATGACAGGGAGCTGCGGGGTTTTGCCCGAGATTTTCAATCAAGATGGCGGCTTTCACTGAAGTTTGGGTTCGGTGTTCGGGTGATTTTATTATTTTCCATTATAACATGATTATAATGGAAAATAATAGCATTCTTAAGACAGAATGCTAAATAAAATGGCCATTAAGGAATTAAAAATATTAATAAAAAAAATAATAATTACCTCATCCACTTGATCGCGCCGCCGGTATCCTCTTCTTTCTGCGAAAAGGACCTGTGATGACGTTATCTGTCGAGCTCTGTGCCCTGTGACCTCAACAAATCACTAGAACAAAACAGCAACCACACTCCTTTGAGCAACATGGCCCTTTATCTTCAGAGTAGGAGATTCTTGGATCCCAGAGTTTGTATTCAGAAATCTTCCAATCACTTGAAGAAACATCAACGTTTGTAAAGTAGCTACATGTAAGCCCTCATGGCCCTTCTGATGGTTACAGAGTGAGCACAATGAGGAAGACTCAATGACAAATTGGACCAAAAATGGTTTGCCTTCTGATCAGAGCCTCCACTGTTAAATTGCAGGGCTCCAATCTGTTACTATGACAGCCTGGGGACTGCTGAGGCTTTCCAGGGCTGTTGTAGTAATCTGCCTGCTGAGCATGAAGCATAGCTCTCCAGATAGATACTCAGCATGCCATTCACCCTAATAGATCTCTATTAGGGTAAATGGGACAAGGGATCAAAAGATCCCAAGGTCTATCCACTTAAGGGGGTTAAAAGTTTTTATGTAAAAAAAACTAAAATATTATTATTGGGAATATTATCACTCCCCTTTCCCAATTTTACATATAAAAATAAACAATAAAAATAAACATATTAGGTATCGCTGCATCCAAAAATGTTCTTACTATTAGAATCGAAAAAATTCTAAACGTCAGAACATTTTCTGAGCGGCGTAAGCCATAATGCAATTTTTTTTTAAAACAAACGATTCCTATGTTTTAGTCACCTTGTCCACCCAAAAAAATTGAATAACAGTGATCGAAAAGTTGTACGCACCATAAAAATGGTACCGATAAAAACTACAGTTCGTTACGCAAAAAAACAAGCCCCATACAGCTCGGTGGATGGAAATTTTAAAAGGTTATGGCAGAAAGTATGTCAGAAAAAGGGTTTCATTTTCTCAAAAGTAGTAAATAAAAAAAAACTACATAAATCTGATATCGCTGTCATATTGTCCTGCAGAATAAGGACATCATGTCACTTTAACGCAGAAATTATTATATTTTTAATTTCACCACACAAATATTTTTTTCCTGTTTTCCAATACAAATATATCAAGTGGTGCCATTAAAAAATACAACTTGTCCCGCAAAAAATAAGCTCCCATATGGCTATGTGAACAGAAAATGTAAAAAGTTCTGGCTCTTGGAATGTAGAGAGGAAAAAATTAAAATGCAAAAAATTAAAATGGGTTAAGGTTGTTTTTATGTCAGTTTTAAGTCTGGCTTTACTTTCTGTGTCTGCACCAAATTTATGAAAAGGTGCACCCTAATAATATATGTGGCGTGAGACAACTTTTCCAATTTTTTAATACAAAGTTGGCATTTGACCAAGATATTTTTCTCACCCAGCATGGGTATATGTAAAATGACACCCCAAAACACATTCCCCAACTTCTCCTGAGTACGGCGATACCAGATGTGTGACACTTTTTTGCAGCCAAGGTGGGCAAAGGGGCACATATTCCAAAGTGCACCTTTTGGATTTCGCAGGCCATTTTTTACACCTTTTGATTGCAAAGTTCTTCTCACACATTTGGGCCCCTAAATTGCCAGGGCAGTATAACTACCCCACAAGTGACCCCATTTTGGAAAGAAGATACCCCAACGTATTCCGTGAGGGGCATGGCGAGTTCCTAGAATTTTTTTTTTTTTGTCGCAAGTTAGTGGAATATGAGACTTTGTAAGGAAAAAAGAAAAAAAAAGAAAAATCATCATTTTCCGCTAACTTGTGACAAAAAATAAAAAATTCTAGGAACTCGCCGTGCCCCTCACGGAATACCTTGGGGTGTCTTCTTTCCAAAATGGGGTCACTTGTGGCGTAGTTATACTGCCCTGGCAATTTAGGGGCCCAAATGTGTGAGAAGTACCTTGCAATCAAAATGTGTAAAAAATGGCCTGCGAAATCCGAAAGGTGCACTTTGGAATGTGTGCCCATTTGCCCACCTTGGCTGCAAAAAAGTGTCACACATCTGGTATCGCCGTACTCAGGAGAAGTTGGGGAATGTGTTTTGGGGTGTCATTTTACATATACCCATGCTGGGTGAGAGAAATATCTTGGCAAAAGACAACTTTTCCAATTTTTTTACACAAAGTTGGCATTTGACCAAGATATTTTTCTCACCCAGCATGGGTATATGTAAAATGACACCCCAAAACACATTCCTCAACTTCTCCTGAGTACGGCAATACCACATGTGTGACACTTTTTTGCAGCCTAGATGCGCAAAGGTGCCCAAATTCCTTTTAGGAGGGCATTTTTAGACATTTGGATCCCAGACTTCTTCTCACACTTTCGGGCCCCTAAAAAGCCAGGGCAGTATAAATACCCCACATGTGACCCCACTTTGGAAAGAAGACACCCCAATGTATTCAATGAGGGGCCTGGTGAGTTCATAGATTATTTTTTTTTTGCATAAGTTAGCGGAAATTGTTTTTTTTTTTTGTTTTTTTCTCACAAAGTCTCACTTTCCGCTAACTTAGGACAAAAATGAAAATCTTTCATGGACTCAATATGCCCCTCAGCGAATACCTTGGGGTGTCTTCTTTCCGAAATGGGGTCACATGTGGGGTATTTATACTGCCCTGGCTTTTTAGGGGCCCTAAAGCGTGAGAAGAAGTCTGGAATATAAATGTCTAAAAATGTTTACGCATTTGGATTCCGTGAGGGGTATGGTGAGTTCATGTGAGATTTTATTTTTTGACACAAGTTAGTGGAATATGAGACTTTGTAAGAAAAAACAAAAACAAACCAAAAATTTCCGCTAACTTGTGCCCAAAAAAATGTCTGAATGGAGCCTTAAAGGGGGGGGTGATCAATGACAGGGGGGTGATCAATGACAGGGGGGTGATCACCCATATAGACTCCCTGATCACCCCCCTGTCATTGATCACCCCCCTGGTAAGGCTCCATTCAGACATCCGTATGATTTTTACGGATCCACGGATCGGATCCACAAAACACATGCGGACGTCTGAATGGAGCCTTACAGGGGGGTGATCAATGACAGGGGGGTGATCACCCATATACACTCCCTGAACACCCCCTGTCATTGATCACCCCCCTGTAAGGCTCCATTGAGACGTCCGTATGATTTTTACGGATCCATGGATACATGGATCGGATCCGCAAAACACATGCGGACGTCTGAATGGAGCCTTACAGGAGGGTGATCAATGACAGGGGGTGATCAGGAAGTCTATATGGGTGATCACGCCCTTGTCATTGATCACCCCCCTGTAAGGCTCCATTCAGACGTCCGTATGCGTTTTGCGGATCCGATCCATGTATCCGTGGATCCGTAAAAATCATACGGACGTCTGAATGGCGCCTTACAGGGGGGTGATCAATGACAGGGGGGTGATCAATGACAGGGGGGTGATCAGGGAGTCTATATGGGGTGATCAGTGGTTCATAAAGGGTTAATAAGTGACAGGGGGGGGGTGTAGTGTAGTGTAGTGGTGTTTGGTGCTACTTTACTGACCTACCTGTATCCTCTGGTGGTCGATCCAAACAAAAGGGACCACCAGAGGACCAGGTAGCAGGTATATTAGACGCTGTTATCAAAACAGCGTCTAATATACCTGTTAGGGGTTAAAAAAATCACATCTCCAGCCTGCCAGCGAGTGATCGCCACTGGCAGGCTGGAGATCCACTCTCTTACCTTCCGTTCCTGTGAGCGCGCGCGTTCACAGGAAATCTCGGCTCTCGCGGGAGGACGCGTATATGCGTCCACCCAGAAGAGCAGGGCCGCCGGCAGGACGCAATCCTGCGTACGGCGGTCCTGAGCAGGTTAAGGACTATTGTTTTATCTGGATGCAATATATATTATTAGTGCAACCTGTGCTAAATTGCGTGCAATTGTTTGGCCACTGCTGACAGTGACACGACTGTTTGATAAAGACCAGAGGTGGTCAAAACATCACTGTATTATGCTGCTGGTTTAAATTTTTAAATTAAAGACAGGATTTTTTTCACTATTGGAGGAGTGCTGCGGATTTCTATATATACCTATTTCACGCTGGGACCCATGGCCAGGATCTCTATCTGTGAGCACCATCACCCTTCTTAATGGTATTTTTCTTGTTCCCATGCTGGGATTTGTAGTGCTGCTTATCATTTAACTTCCAGTGACACAACCTCTGCTACATCTGTTGTGTTAAATTAGCGCATCCTAAATATCTGTGATATTCAGCACAATTGTTTGGCCGCTGGTGGCAGCGACATTACCTGCACTATATCTGCTGTATAACGTTTGCGCATCCTAAATAACAGTGACATTTTGTCACTGCTGCCCTGTGAGAGATCTAAGAAGATTGGATAAACTTGCAGCACGTGAGTCTATCTGACAGGTCTTTCTGTGTTTCCATTCTGTTTGTTGTTGTGAGCAGAATCTCACCTCTCCACAGGTTCTTCTCATTAGCTGTTTAAGATTTTCCTTCTGGAGTTCTGTACTGGTTGTTTGTGGATCCTCTAACTCCCCGCTCGTCTCAAGCTAAGTCCTCCTGTTTTCTCTTTTGTGCGTGTGTTTCTTCTACAGTCGTGGTCAAAAGTTTTGAAAAATGACACAAATATTAGTTTTCACAAAGTTTGCTGCTAAACTGCTTTTAGATCTTTGTTTCAGTTGTTTCTGTGATGTGGTGAAATATAATTACACGCACTTCATAAGTTTCAAAGGCTTTTATCGACAATTACATGACATTTATGCAAAGAGTCAGTATTTGCAGTGTTGGCCCTTCTTTTTCAGGACCTCTGCAATTCGACTGGGCATGTTCTCAATCAACTTCTGGGCCAATTCCTGACTGATAGCAACCCATTCTTTCATAATCACTTCTTGGAGTTTGTCAGAATTAGTGAGTTTTTGTTTGTCCACCCGTCTCTTGAGGATTGACCACAAGTTCTCAAGGGGATTAAGATCTGGGGAGTTTCCAGGCCATGGACCCAAAATGTCAACGTTTTGGTCCCCGAGCCACTTAGTTATCACTTTTGCCTTATGGCACGTTGCTCCATCGTGCTGGAAAATGCATTGTTCTTTACCAAACTGTTGTTGGATTGTTGGAAGAAGTTGCTGTTGGAGGGTGTTTTGGTACCATTCTTTATTCATGGCTGTGTTTTTGGGCAAAATTGTGAGTGAGCCCACTCCCTTGGATGAGAAGCAACCCCACACATGAATGGTCTCAGGATACTTTACTGTTGGCATGACACAGGACTGATGGTAGCGCTCACCTTTTCTTCTCCGGACAAGCCTTTTTCCTGATGCCCCAAACAATCGGAAAGAGGCTTCATCGGAGAATATGACTTTGCCCCAGTCCTCAGCAGTCCATTCATCATATTTTCTGCAGAAGATCAATCTGTCCCAGATTTGTTTTGGGAGAGAAGTGGCTTCTTTGCTGCCCTTCTTGACACCAGGCCATCTTCCAAAAGTCTTCGCCTCACGGTGCGTGCAGATGCGCTCACACCTGCCTGCTGCCATTCCTGAGCAAGCTGTGCACTGGTGGCACTCCGATCCCGCAGCTGAATCCTCTTTAGGAGACGATCCTGGCGCTTGCTGGACTTTCTTGGACGCCCTGAAGCCTTCTTAACAAGAATTGAACCTCTTTCCTTGAAGTTCTTGATGATCCTATAAATTGTTGATTGAGTTGCAATCTTAGTAGCCACAATATCCTTGCCTGTGAAGCCATTTTTATGCAACGCAATGATGGCTGCACGCGTTTCTTTGCAGCTCACCATGGTTAACAATGGAAGAACAATGATTTCAAGCATCACCCTCCTTTTAACAGGTCAAGTCTGCCATTTTAACCCAATCAGCCTGACATAATGATCTCCAGCCTTGTGCTCGTCAACATTCTCACCTGAGTTAACAAGACGATTACTGAAATTATCTCAGCAGGTCCTTTAATGACAGCAATGAAATGGAGTGGAAAGTTTTTTGGGGGATTAAGTTAATTTTCATGGCAAAGAAGGACTATGCAATTTATCTGATCACTCTTCATAACATTCTAAAGTATATGCAAATTGCTATTATAAAAACTTAAGCAGCAACTTTTCCAATTTCCAATATTTATGTAATTCTCAAAACTTTTGGCCACGACTGTAGGTCTCAGGGAGACGCTGGTCCCTTCACGGTGGAAGGTACCGGCTGTCTCATTCCCAGCTCCCTAAGTTAGGGTTTGCTACAGTGTCAGCAGGGCTTAGGTTCCAGTGTATGAGTTCGTTCACCAACAGGACTTGCTCATACTGTCAGCAGTCAGGGAGAGTCTCAGGGATTGCTAGGAGGTTACAATTCCCTCATCCCTAGCTTTGGGGTCTAGTCTGTTTACCTGTTGCTATTTGTTTACTTGGTGTTCCTCTTATCCCCACTTGCCGTGACACATTCAGTCAAATTTTTTCGCTGCTGGTGACAACGACTTTACCTGCACTACATCTCCTGTATAACGTTTGCGCATCCTAAATATCGGTGACATTCAGTCAAATTTATTTGCACATATAATTACAAAATCTGTGCTACTGTACGTGTGACATACTTGAGAGCATATATACCATTTAATATGCTCAAGGCGAGCGGCAAGCGACAGGAAAGTGGCCGTGCTGCTGATGGTTCACTCAGAGGCCATGGCCCTGGGCACTGTGAAACTGTGCCTGCTGCCAGAGCACAAGAAACACACTCATCCATGATACCTAGCTTCATGTTCCAGTTTGCAGGGTGGCGCAGGACACCACTCTCAAAGTCACACCAGTGTGACCAGGTGGTCGGTTGGATTGCAGCAGCTAAAGCTTCTAGTCGGTTAAGCACCACCCTGTCTTCCACAAAGTCCAGTCTCAGTAGCCAAGAGTCTGGTCAACAGATTCCTCACCCTGATCCTCCTTTCTTCCACCATGGAAAGTCTTAGCAAACAAGTGATCCCACACTCGGATATTCTGAGGAGCTCTTTTCCGCGCCATTCCTTAATTTCGGCCTCTCACCAAGCCCGTTCTTGTCAACTGATTCCCAAACTCTTGAGGATCCACAGTCATAAGAAGATGATAGTGAGGAACGGCAATTAGTGTTTCACGAGGTGGATGATGATGAGACACAGTTGTCAATAAGTGAGGTTCTTGTTAGCTCAACAAGTCAGGAGGATGACCAGAGTTAGGAAGTGGAAGAGGAGGTGGTGGACGATGAAATCACTGACCCAACCTGGGAAGGTGGAAAGCCGAGTGAGGACAGCAGTACAGAGGGGGAGGGATCCGCAGCATCGATACAGGCTGGAAGAGGCAGTGGGTTGTCAAAAGGGAGAAGGCGGGCCACAACAAACAGGCCTGCAACTGTTCCCTTGAGCACCCCCTTGCGGCAATCTCCCTTGCCAATGGGTAGGTGTTCCGCAGTCTGGTGCTTTTTTGAGGAAAGTGCGGATGATAAAACAATTGTCATTTGCAACCTGTGCTGTACCAAAATAAACAGGGTCATGAACACTAGCAACCTCACCACCACCAGCATGATCTGCCACATGGCATCAAAACACCGTAATAGGTGGGCCGAATGCCTGGGTCCACAATCAGTGTCTGCCGGTCGCACCACTGCCTCCTCTTCCCCTGTGTTACGTGCTGGTACATCACCTGTCTAACACGCAGGCCCGGATGCCTCCCGCCCTGCACCTGGACCTTTGCAAGCACCATCAGCTAGCACATCCACTCCTGTGTCCCAGCGCAGCGTAAAGATGTCCATACCCCAGACCTTTGAACGAAAGCGCAAATACCCAGCCACCCACCCACAGGCCATAGCTCTAAAAGCGCACCTTTCCAAATCGCTGGCCCTGAAAATCTTGCCATTTAGGCTTGTGGCCACTGAGGCTATCTGCAGCCTGATGGCGGCGGACATCATTCGTTACTCAATCCCTAGCCACCACTATTTTTTCTGGTGTGCCGTCCCAGCCCTACACCAGCATGTGCCCAGTAACATCACCCGTGCCCTGACCAACGCAGTTATTGGGAAGGTCCACTTAACGACTGACACTTTGACAAGTGCTTTCGCAAGGGACGCTACAATTTCCTGATGGCACACTGGGTGAACGTTGTGGAGGCTGGGAGCAAGTCATACCCTGGGATGGCACAGGTGCTACCAACGCCAAGGATTGTGGGCCCTACTTCCATTAGGAATTCCGCCACCACCTATATTAGTGGCTGCAACACCCCCTTCTCCTCCTCCACCTCTGAATTGTCATCTTGCAGCACCAGTCAGCCATCAGTCAGTAGCTGGAAGCAGTGTAACACTGCAGTGGGAAAGTGGCAACGGGCCGTGCTGAAACTAATTTGATTAGGTGACAAACAACACACCACCGCAGAGCTATGGCAGGGTTTAAGGTACCAGACTGAGGCTTGGTTGTGTCTGATAATGGCCATAACTTGGTGGCGGCTTTGGAGCTTGGCAAGCTCACACAAAACCTACCCCAATTTGCCCGAGCTACTGGTGAAGGTGCGCCGTGTGTGTGCCTATTTCCAAAAGTCGGCAAGAGCTGCAGCCGGTCTGGCAACGCTGCAGCAGCTCTTGCAATTGCCAGCTCACCTACTGTTGTGTGATGTGAGCACGCGCTGGAACTCCACGTTCCAAATTTTGGCCAGGCTTTATGAGCAGCAGAGGGCAGTAGTGGAATACCAGCTGCAACATGATCGTCTCCTTTCCAGTCAGCTTCCGCTATTCACAAGCGATGAGTGGACATGGATGTCTGACCTCTGTGAGGTTTTATGCAACTTTGAGGAATCAACACAGATGGTGAGCGGCAATGCCGCTATTATCAGCGTAACCATACCAATTTTGTGTCTACTAAATGAAGGCGGACCCTTTGCATGTGGAAGAGGTAGAAGAGGGGCAAGACAGTACGCAGGGTGATGGCCAGACCACCCTCCAAGAGGAGGAGCAGGAGATGGTTGCCTCTGCTACAGAGGGTAGTACCCATAGCAGGTTTATTGCATCTGTTCAGCGTGGATGGGCCGAAGAGATTGAGGAGATTGAGAGTCATTCTCCTGATAAGGACAGTGAAGTCTTGTCTGTTGAGACTATGGCACACATGGCTGACTTTATGTTATGCTGCCTTTCCCATGACCCTCGCGTTATACGCATTTTTGCCAACACCGATTACTGGTTGTTCACCCTTTTCGACCCCCGCTACAAAGTAGAAGAACTTCTCATCTCTCATCCCTGTGGTGGAGAGGACTAGCAAAATGGTGCAATACCAGAAGGTCCTTGTGGAAGAATTGCTCCAAAGATTTTCAGCTGACAAAGCTGGCGGCAGAGTACGTAGTTCCTAGGGCAACCGAGGAGGGGAGACGAGGGGAACACACAGCAGTTCCAACAGAGGCAGGGCAACACTCTCCAAGGCCTGGGGCAGTTTCATGACACCCCGCCAGCACCCTCACCCTGATGTGCATCCTAGTGTCACAAGGAGGGAAAAGTTTTGGAAGATGGTGAAGTAGTACGTAGCAGACCATGTCAGCATCCTCAGTGATCCCTCTGTGCCTTACAGCTATTGGGTGTCCGAGCTGTACACGTGGCACGAACTGGCGCTCTATGCCTTGGAGATGCTGGCCTGCCCTGCCGCCAGCGTTTTGTCAGAGCGGGTATTTAGTGCTGCTGGGGGCATAACAACTGATAAGCCCATCCGCCTGTCAACTGAAAATGCTAACTCTTATCAAAATGAACAAGCCCTTGATTACCCTGACTTCTCTAATCCACTTGAGGAAAGCGGCTGTACATAAAGGCACTTTAAATGTGGATTTTATGGTGTATTGAATACACTGTATTCCCATGCACCCATTCCACCACAAAAAAAGGCATATGGTTCAATCTTCCTTTTCTCGTCCTCCTCCTCCATCATATCAACATGCTTATTAGGCTGTCCTCACTCCTAATGTTTTAGAGGGTCAGCTCAGCAGCAGGTCCTCAACCCTAATGTTTTAGAGGTTCACCAGCAGGCCCTCGCCCATAATGTTTTAAATGGTCAGATCAGCAGCAGGCTCCTGACGCTAATGTTTTAGATGGTCAGATCAGCAGCAGGCACTGGCCCCTAATGTTTTAGAGGGTCAGCTCAGCAGCGGACCCTCATCCCTAATGTTTTAGATGATCAGATCAGCAGCAGGCCCTTGCACGTAATGTTTTAGATGATCAGATCAGCAGCAGGCCCTCGCCCCTAATGTTTTAGAGGGTCAGCTCAGCAGCAGACCCTCATCCCTAATGTTTTAGAGGTTCACCAGCAGGCCCTCGCCCATAATGTTTTAAATGGTCAGATCAGCAGCAGGCTCCTGACGCTAATGTTTTAGATGGTCAGATCAGCAGCAGGCACTGGCCCCTAATGTTTTAGAGGGTCAGCTCAGCAGCGGACCCTCATCCCTAATGTTTTAGATGATCAGATCAGCAGCAGGCCCTTGCACGTAATGTTTTAGATGATCAGATCAGCAGCAGGCCCTCGCCCCTAATGTTTTAGAGGGTCTGCTCAGCAGCAGACCCTCACCCCTAATGTTTTAGATGGTCAGCTCAGCAGCAGACCCTCATCCCTAATGTTTTAGAGGGTCACCAGCAGGCCCTCACCCATAATGTTTTAGATGGTCAGCTCAGCAGCAGACCCTCACCACAAATTTTTTAGATGATTAGATCAGCAGCAGGCCCTCGCCCATAATGTTTTAGAGGGTCAGCTCAGCAGGAGACCCTCACCCCTAATGTTTTAGATGGTCAGATCAGCAGTAGGCCCTTGCTTCTAATGTTTTTGAGGGTCACCAGCAAGCCATCAATCATAATTTTTCAACGGTGTTTATGATGTCCTCCTTTATGTGTAATAAAAGGTGCATTTGAGTGCCGGTTCCTTGTAATTTTTGGCAGCCCTTTCACTTAGTGCATAGGCTTTATGAGTGTAGGAGTCCCACTACATGAACAATTGTACCACAATGTGAATGAGGCCCTCCTTTATGTGATATACAGATTGTATCGGAGTGCCTCTTCCTTGTACCTTGTGGCAGCATTTGCACTTTATATACAAGTAAATATACAGGATAGAATGTTTCCTAACAATTTTTCCTCTAAAATCTATTTTATCTTCGGTTTTGTGCATATTATTTTCAGTCTGTAAAAGTGGCGTACTACTCGGACAACATTGTTCCCAGCAGCCACCTTGGAGTCCAAGATGCATCCAGACATCCTCCCCATGTTGTTCCCGAACCATTTTAGTGGTGTTTCCATACATTTCTGATCTTTTCCTGTGAACAAGACACCCTCCCCTATTCAGAGCAGGGGGTGACTCGGGTTCTCCCATTGACTTCCATTGTGCTCTATAGAGCACCCGAGCATCCCAAAGTGTTCTACTCGAGCACCCGAGCACTTTGGTGCTCGATAAACACTAATCAGCAGCTTTTTCTCTCGGCTGTCAATAAACTAGTTATTTGTCAATTTCCACGTGGGTTCATCACAAAGCTTTTTACTCAGTTGCTCCCAGAGATAATATCTAGCACACAAAGGGAGTTTCCTTTGATCTATACAGTCCTTTAAAGGTCAGAAGCCTGTCTTTTCCTGTAGGTAATTCCTAATGACGCATGTCATTGACAGAGAATGAAGATTTTCACAGTGAAAAGACAGACAAATGTAAGCATTGTGTGCCAGATTGCTTACTGATTTTCCAAAAAATTTTGCCTTATATACTGTATTTTTATCTATTTATTTTTCTATCTAGTTAGGTCCAGATATATTTAGACAGAGACAAACATTTTATAATTTTTGTTCTGTACATTACCACAGAACAGATGCAGCTGAAGTTCAGACTTTCAGCTTTAATTCAGTGGGTTGAACAAAATGATTGCATAAAAATGTGGGGAACTAAAGCATTTTTTAAACTCATTCCCTTCATTTTAGGGGCTCAAAAGTAATTGGACAAATTAAATAATTGTAAATAAAATGTTAATTTCTAATACTTGGTTGAAAACCCTTTGTTGGCAATGACTACCTGAAGTCTTGAACTCATGGACATCACCAGACGCGGTGTTTACTCCTTTTTAATGCTCTGCTAGGCCTTTACTGTTTTTCAGTTGCTGTTTGTTTGTGGGCCTTTCTGTCTGAAGTTTAGTCTTTAAAAAGTAAAATGCTCTATTCGGTTCAGATCAGGTGACTAATAGTGATGAGCGGCATAGGCAATATTCGTTTTTGCGATATTTCGTGAATTTTTCTCATAATATTTGCAATAAATTTGCGAATTCTAGAACTCTTGATCTCCAGTCATTATTTTCGCGATTGCGCAAATCAGCACTAATGACGCTCATATTTTTTGCGCAATACATGCAACTTCACATTTTATCAGGTCTGAGTAGATATTACTGATTGGTGCACTAAGTATTGCTGTGACATCACAGAAGCATGTATGTAGCATGTATGTATCCTATCACACTACCTAACACCCTGCACTGCAACCTATGAGCTACACTATATCACTATCTAACCTACACTGACTATCTCCCACTAACTATTTATTATTAAAGCACGATTCATTCCATAGCGCTGTACATATGAGAAGAGGTATACATACATAATACAGACAATTGCACTAATCATAAACAAGACGGGTTATAAACTAGTACAGAAGGAGAGAGGGCCCTGCCCGTGAGGGCTTACAATCTACATGGTATGGGAGAAGTACACAGTAGGTGCGGGTTGAGTTGGTCATGGCGGTATAGAGGCAGCAGGGTCACTGGTTATAGGCTTGTCTGAGGAGGTGGGTTTTCAGGTTTCTTTTGATGGATTCCATTGTAGGCGAGAGTCTGATATGTTGGGGTAGCGAGTTCCAGAGTATGGGGGATGCACAGGAGAAACCTTGTAGTCGATTGTGGGAAGAGGCGATAAGAGGAGAGAAGGAGGTCTTGTGAGGATCGGAGAGTGCGTGTGGGGATGTATTGGGAAAGTAGCTCAGAGATGTAGGAAGGGGACAGGTTATGGATGGCCTTGTATGTATTTGTTAGTACTTAGACGTGAATTCTCTGGGCAATGGGGAGCCAGTGAAGGGATTGGCATAGGGGAGAGGCAGAGGAGTAATAGGGTGAGAGGTGGATTCGTCGGGCGGCAGAGTTGAGGATAGATTGGAGGGGTGCGAGAGTACTAGATGGAAGGCCACAGAGGAGAATGTTGCAGTAGTCTAATATAAATGTATTATATATATGAGCTAACTATCTATCTAATGTAATTGGATAAGGAATAGGATCCATATGAAAGCACAGAGCACAACAATGTCACTGCTCTCTCAGAACTGCAAAAAACAGCTGGGGAGTTTCTTATATAGTAAAGAGGTAGGCAACTTTCCTATTGGTTGCTAGGGATGTTGCTAAGCTCTGACGAATATATTGCAGCCTTCTCATTGGCCCACAAGTAAGAAGGGAGGTTACTGATGGAAAATAAAATCTAGACTACTCACGATTATGAATATATAGCACTATATTCTACATCTTTGCGAATTCTCGAAGTGCCGATATTCGCAATAAAAATTTGCGATTAGAATATTTGCGGTCAACACTAGTGACTGACTCAGCCATTCAAGAATATTCAACTTTTTTGCTTAAATAAACTCCTGGTGCTTTGACTTTATGTTTTGGGTCATTATCCATTTGTATTATGAAACTCCTACCAATCAGTTTGGCTGCATTAGGCTGGATTTGAGCACACAGAATGTCTCTGAAAACCCCAGAATTCATCCGGCTGCTTCTGACCTGTGTCACATCATTAATAAACACTAGGGACCCAGCGCCACTGGCAGCCATGCATGCCCAAGCCATCACACTTCCTCCGCCATGTTTTACAGATGATGTGGTATGCTTTGGATCATGAGCTGTACCATGCCTTCCCCATACTTTTTTCTTTCCATCGTTTTGATAGAGGTTGATCATGGTTTCATCTCTCCAAAGAATGTTCTTTCAGAAGTGTGCTGTTTTTTTAAGATTTTTTTTTTTTTTTTTAGCAAAGACCAATCTAGCCTTCTTATTCTTGAGGCTTATGAGTGGCTTGCACCGTGCAGTGAACCCTCTGTATTTACTTTCATGCAGTCTTCTCTTTATGGTAGATTTGGATATTGCTATGCCTATATTTTGGAGCGTGTTGTTCACTTGGTTGGCTGTTATGAAGGGGTTTCTCCTCACCATGGTAATTATTCTGCGATCATCCACCACTGTTATCTTCCGTGTGCGTCCAGGTCTCTATGAATTGTTGAGGTCACCAGTGCTTTCTTTCCTGCTCAGGATGCACCAAACTGTAGATGTTGCCACTCCTAATAGTGTAGCAATTTCTCGGATGTTTTTTTTCTGTTTACGCAGACGAAGGATAGCTTGTTTCACTTGCATGGAGAGCTCCTTTGACCGCATGTTTACTTCTAAGCAAAATCTTCCAAATAAAATCAACTCCAGGCCTTTTATATGCTTAATTGAGAATGAAATAATGAAGGAATTGCCCACACCTGCCCATGAGACAACCTTTGAGTCAATTGTCCAATTACTTTTGGTCCCTTTAAAAACATGGTGCAACATGTAAAGGAGCTGAAACTCCTAAACCCTTCATCCAATTTTAATGTGGATACCCTCAAATAAAAGCTAAAAGTCTGGACTTTATGTCCATGTCCATTATATAACTATAACTTGAATATGTTTTAGTAAACAGGTAAACAAATGTATTAATTTGTGTCCAAATAACTGGATCTCTCTATTATCTCATATCTATTTATCTATCTCTTATATCTATCTATCCATTATTATAGCAGCAGCCAGTGGCAGCTATGGCTTTGCACACCTAGTCCAACACCCAGCGGCGTTGACCTGCCTCCCTCTGTCCTCTCCCAGTGGGCCCAGATGAGTAGCTGTGCCCCTCCATGCAGGCTGGCAAGGCCTCTCTTTTCTGACCGTAAGTTGCATGCATGCTCTGCCTCCGTGTCTTAAAGAACCAGTGTGCACCCTAATCAACACCAGCCAATGGCTGGTCACCTGGGGTATTTAAGACACCTTCTCCTGTGGGAGGGTGTAAGAGCAATAGTGTCCTGCTAAGGTGTGTTGATTTACGTTTGTCTGCCCATGGTGTCACTTGACCCCTGTGAGTCAGCTGTCAGCCACAACGAGACTGCTCCAGGGGGTAGCCACCTGTTTGTTCCCTGCAGCAAAGTTCAGGGTTGATGCTATCTGTCTATCTTTAAGACAACTGATACAACTTGAACAGTATCTCCCACCAACATTTGTTTTGCACAAATTTAGCTAGAACAAAACAATTGATAATTTTTGTCTTAAAAATCAAGTGATTCAGCAGAATTTCCATAATCAAAATGGATGCTTATGAATAGTCATTGCCAGTTTCAACCATTTAGAATAGCAGTTACCTCTACAAGCTGACAGCTGGATTCATCTGTTATATAATGCCCATTCACATCTGTGCAACAGTCAGTGTGATTGGTCGGTGGTCTCAGAGCGCCAACCTTTAGACTTAAAGACAGCCCACCCTAAAGCTCTGTTCACATTTGCCTAATTATGCTGACATATTCCACAGCACTTTACAGACATTATCATTGTTTGCTGTCACCAGTGGACCTCATAATCTAAGTTCCCTATTAGGGATGAGCGAACCCGAACTGTATAGTTCAGGTTTGTACCGAATTTTGGGGTGTTCGTGACATGGACCCGAACATGAACATTTTCGTAAAAGTCCGGGTTCGGTGTTCGGCGCTTTCTTGGCGCTTATTGAAAGGCTGCAAAGCAGCCAATAAACAAGCGTCATACTACTTGCCCCAAGAGGCCATCACAGCCATGCCTACTATTGGCATGGCTGTGATTGGCCAGTGCAGCATGTGACCCAGCCTCTAATTAAGCTGGAGTCACGTAGCGCCGCACGTCACTCTGCTCTGATCAGTGTAGGGAGAGGATGCAGCTACTGCTGTTAGGGTGAGATTAGGCAGGGATTTACTCATCAAAAACACTTAATGAAGTGATCGATCTACAGCTGTGAATCATTCAACCTCTGTTATTTAATTGCTCACTGTTTTTAGGCTGCCCAGAGTGTTTTTCTGTCACTTTTTTCTGGGGTGAGTGGCGGCCATTTTGTGTCTTGTGGTGCGCCAGCACAAGCTGCCACCAAGCTGCGATGTCTGTGTCGGGCCGGGCGCTCCTCCTACTGGTAAGTGACAGGTCTGTGTGGCTCATTGCTTAATGATCTGTCACTTACCAGTAGGAGGAGCTCCCGGACGGTCACAGACATCGCAGCTCGCAGGTAAGTATAATGCTTCTACAAATTGCTAAGTAACCATGGCAATCGGGACTGCAGTAGCGTCCTGGTTGCCATGGTTACCGATCGGAGCCCTAGCGATTAAACTGGGACTCCGATCGGTACTCTCCGCTGCCACCAATGATAGGGGGGGAGATTTTAATTAGGAGGGGGAGGGAGGGGGGCCCACTGGCCACCAATGAATCTACAGTACTACAGGGGAGGGAGGGGGGGGGGGCGGCCTCACTGGCCACCAATGAGTTAACTACAGGGGAGGGAGGGGGGGGCCATCCGCACTGGCCACCATTGTGTTAACTACAGGAAGGGGAGGGGGCGTCTGCCCCCTGCTGCCTGGCAGCACCTGCCAGGCAGAAGGGGGCAGTCATGTACACAGTTCTTTTAGTATATTCTAACCTGAAGCGTCCCCTTCACCATGGGAACGCCTCTGTGTTAGAATATACTGTTGGATCTGAGTTTCACGATCTAACTCAAATCCGATGGTATATTCTAACATAGAGGCGTTCCCATGGTGATGGGGACGCTTCAAGTTAAAATATACCATCGGATTGGAGAAAACTCCGATCCGATGGTATAAAAGGGACTCCTGACTTTATATTGAAAGTCAATGGGGGACGGATCCGTTTGCAATTGCACCATATTGTGTCAACGTCAAACGGATCCGTCCCCATTGACTTGCATTGTAATTCAGGACGGATCCGTTTGGCTCCGCACGGCCAGGCGGACACCAAAACAACTTTTTTTTCATGACCGTGGATCCTCCAAAAATCAAGGAAGACCCACGGACGAAAAAAACGGTCACGGATCACGGACCTACGAACCCCGTTTTTGCGGACCCTAAAAAAAAACGGTCGTGTGCATGAGGCCTAAATCTGTGGTTTCTGCTGTAGCAGGCCAAGTTTAAATCTATCCATAAAAGGGTATATTACATTGAAGGTGCTGATAGGGTCATTCTCAATAACTTTACATGCTACCGTGCATCTCCAAGTCTAATTCTGCCCGTAAACGTATACCTGTCATCCAGCGCCTAAATAATAGGCCTACAATTTATATTCAGCTAAATCTGTGTTTACTGCTGTTGAAGTGGCCTGTTCCAGTGGTGGGTGACGTGAAGCCTGATTCTCTAGTATGACATGAAGGCCTCATGCACACGACCGTTTTTTTTTAAAGTCCGCAAAAACTGGGTCCGTAGGTCCGTGATCCGTGACCGTTTTTTCGTCCGTGTGTCTTCCTTGTTTTTTGGAGGATCCACGGACATGAAAAATGAAAGAAAAATCTAAGTCAAGTTTGACATTGAAATGATAGGAAAAAACCGACACGGATCACGGACACGGATCACGGACACGGATGACAATCTTCTGTGCATCCGTGATTTTTCACGGACCCATTGACTTGAATGGGTCCGTGAACCGTTGGCCGTGAAAAAAATAGGACAGGTCCTATTTTTTTCACGGCCAGGAAACACGGATCACGGATGCGGCTGCCAAACGGTGCATTTTCCGATTTTTCCACTGACCCATTGAAAGTCAATGGGTCCGTGAAAAAAAACGGAAAATGGCACAACGGCCACGGATGCACACAACAGTCGTGTGCATGAGGCCTCAGCCTGATTCTCTGCTATGGGACCTCTCTCCTCTGTCTGGGTGCCGGGGCCTAAATATCTGACAGTGGCCTGTTCCAGTGGTGGGTGACACGAAGCCTGATTCTCTGCTATGACATGAAGCCTGATTCTCTGCTATGACATGAAGCCTGATTCTCTGCTATGGGACCTCTCTCCTCTGTCTGGGTGCCGGGGCCTAAATATCTGACAATGGCCTGTTCCAGTGGTGGGTGACGTGAAGCCTGATTCTCTGCTATGACATGAAGCCTGATTCTCTGCTATGACATGAAGCCTGATTCTCTGCTATGGGACCTCTCTCCTCTGTCTGGGTGCCGGGGCCAAAATATCTGACAATGGCCTGTTCCAGTGGTGGGTGACATGAAGCCTGATTCTCTGCTATGGGACCTCTCTCCTCTGTCTGGGTGTCGGGGCCTAAATATCTGACAGTGGCCTGTTCCAGTGGTGGGTGACGTGAAGCCTGATTCTCTGCTATGGGACCACTCTCCAATTGATATTGGTTAATTTGTATTTATTTTATTTTTATTTTTATTAATTGCCCTATCCACATTTGTATGCAGGGGATTTACCTACATTTTGCTTCCTTTTGCAGCCCTCTAGCCCTTTCCTGGGCTGTTTTACAGCCTTTTTAGTGCTAAAAGTTCAGGTCCCCATTTACTTCAAATGGGTTCGGGTTTCGGGGCGAAGTTCGGGTCGAGTTCGGATCCCGAACCCGAACATTTCCGGGAAGTTCGGCCGAACTTCTCGAACCCGAACATCCAGGTGTTCGCTCAACTCTATTCCCTATACATAATATCAGTGGAAAGCCATGCAAATATGGTGCAAATACAAGACGGATCCGCACCGAACGCAGGTGTGAAAGTAGCCTTAGGCTACTTTCACACTTGCGTTCGTCGGTCCGCTCGTGAGCTCCGTTTGAAGGAGCTCACGAGCGGACCCGAACGCCACCGTCCAGCCCTGATGCAGTCTGAATGGAGCGGATCCGCTCAGACTGCATCAGTCTGGCGGCGTTCAGCCTCCGCTCGCCTCCGCACGGCCAGGCGGACAGCTGAACGCTGCTTGCAGCGTTCAGCTGTCCGCATGGCCGTGCGGAGGCGAGCGGATCCGTTCAGACTCACAATGTAAGTCAATGGGAACGGATCCGCTTGAAGATGACACCATATGGCTCAATCTTCAAGCGGATCCGTCCCCCATTAACTTTACATTGAAAGTCTGAACGGATCCGCTCAGGCTACTTTCAGACATAGAAATTTTTCTAAGTTATTAATGCAGACGGATCCGTACTGAACGGAGCCTCCGTCTGCATTAATATGATCGGATCCGTTCAGAACGGATCCGATCAAGCGCAAGTGTGAAAGTAGCCTTAGTGGGTTTATTGTAGAAACTGCATTTACCTAAAGTACAGTACTGTGCAAAACGTTTAGTGGAAAAAATGCTGCAAAGTAAGAATACTTAAAAAAATACAAGTGTTAATCAGTTTATTAAACTGCAAAGTGAATAAACAAATATAAATATAAATCAAATCTATATTGCCTTCAAAACAGCCTCAGTTCTTCTAGGTACATTTGCTCTTCTAAAAGGACATGTAGCAGTTGTATTACTACGTATGGCATTTAAAAGACACCATGAGTCTGCGAACATGAAAGTTACCATAATTAATAATCCACTGAATTGTCATGTCTCCTTGAAAGAATGCAGACACAAGCCATGTCATTGACTTCATTGTGAATCCCTTTGAAGGTATCCATAGATCATGCATAGATGTCTCATTGGCTCTAGGCTATTTAAATTGAGACAAATTATTGATATTTATGGATATAAGCAGATGCTCTATCTGTTCACCTGACTTCACCTTTGTACCCCTTCACCTTGATTCTTATGTAATGTGGTGCAATGTGTGATGACCACCTGTGGCACAGACACTGCTGGTTAAACTCTCTGTGGCAGATCTATTAAAGTATTTATGGCACTTTTGTGACATAAAGAAGGTTGCAAATAATGGTAAACACAATATTTTTTAACATAATTTGTGGTAAGAAAGCAAAAAACTAAAGTATACAAATCTACACTATTTCATAGCTGCTGTAGATTTGAATCTCTGGCACACAGACTGCCGGATGTGCCAAATTAATTAGGAGGCCTTATTTGGCACCTTTCACTCATGCTGTATTTTTATCATAACTGGCACGTGAAACACCAGCTATAGTAAATTTGTCCCTGCCCCTTATTTTTTTTACTGAGGTTCTGTTATCAAACAATAGATTTATCAGCTTTGATAATAAATCTAATAGTAGGTACGCTCTTTGAGTTGGTTAACACTTATGGTTTTTCTGGGTCTATTAAACTAAGGCTTAGGGTAGGTTCACATTATTGCTTCATTTTCCATTCTTCTGATCCATCAAAAGAACAGAAAACAAACAACAACAAAAAAGGATACTTAAGCATCCGACATGCTCAGTTATGCACATTTTGCATCCTTTTTAGCCATTTCCATCTGAGATTTTTTTTGCTTTTCAGAGGAGGACAACTAAAGTAATTACGGGAATGAGGGAACTACAGTATCCTGAAAGATTACCAAAATTAGGGTTATTCACGTTAGAAAAAAGACGACTGAGGGAAGATCTAATAACTATGTATAAATATATCAGGGGTCAAGGGGACATCCTCTGCGCATCGAGGAAAGAAGCAGGGCCAGACTGGGGATAAAAACCAGCCCTGGAAAAAATTGCACACCAGCCCCACAGCATTGCATCATTATTTACTTGTTTATAAAAGTGGAAAGCAAAAGCAGTCATTTTAAAACACGTGTGTAAACACGAATATTAACTTTGCCCCACAATAGTTCTTTTGTAGAACCCCATTGTTCATATTACCGTTTTACTGGCTAGGGCAGCGCTAAATCCCGGCCACAGCCCCATGGAGAGCCCCGGTACGTCACCAGATCTTCAAAAAATTGAAGATTTAGCGCAGGGCAAAGTAGAGCCTCGGAGCATGAACTGCTCCAATGCTCAAGTCAGGGGGGATGCCTGGGTGAAAATGGAGGTATGTCCGGGTTCAGCTCTGAACCCTAACAACCCCTTTAATTTATACTCAGATATAGTCCTCCTGTAAGTACCTGGCCTTTCCCCTCTGTCCTCCTCTTCCTCACCCCCTTTCCCCTTCTGTCCCCCTTTAATGTATGTCAGCAGCAGCACCATGAGAAGGACTGGAGCTGCAGGCTGCACAGGCAGGGCCAGCTCCAGTATCATGTGGGCCCTTGGGCGATAAAGTCTCAGTGGGCCCCCTTACACAGTGATAACTCTCTAAGTACAGATAATACAGTAGATATTACCTGCAGTCCTATGTAACAGCATAGATAACACAGTCATGGCTATCTGAGTACAGAAAATGTAGTAGTGTTACCTGCAGTCCTATGTAAAACCACAGATAACACTAGTGTAGATCATGTGGTAGTGTTACCTGCGTCCATAGTGTGCCTCCCTGTGCCTCTACCACGGACTCCATGCAGGCGGTTCTGCCTCCTCTTTCATCTTCATCTTGCCCGCACAGAATGTTCTGATGCAGCTGTGTCAAGACAAAGGGAACACTGTGGGCATGGTGATGGTGACACACACACACAGGGACACACACACACACAGGGACAGACACACAGGGACAGACAGACACACGCAGGGACAGACACACACACACACAGGGACAGACAGACTGACACACACACACACACACAGGGACAGACAGACTGACACACACACACACAGGGACAGAGACTGACACACACACACAGGGACAGACAGACTGACACACACACAGACAGACTGACACACACACAGACAGACTGACACACACAGGGACAGACAGACTGACTGACACACACACAGGGACAGACAGACACACATCATGGCCCTCAGAATACACCTGAATCTGTATGATAAACCTCCTTAATTGCACCAGACTCCACTCCACTTGAACCCCACTGCCCCTGAGTGCTCCACCTGCTTCCCCTCACTAGGTTCTATGTTCTCCAGCAGCACATCCTACCTCACTCTGCATCTTGCAGGCACACACAGTCCCTCCTCCTTCCACAAGCTGCTGCTGCCGTCAGGGTTTATCATGTGACTATGAAGGAGCATGTGACAGTTATGTCACAGACCTCCTTCTAACAACTATATTCCAGCATAGGATCGATCAGCTACCGAAACGCCATCTACCCTGTTCTGAGTTCTGGGGCCGCTTACCCCAGCAGTGCACATGGTGAAAATTGTCTGCATTGCTGGGGTAAGCTGCCCTAGAATTCAGAACAGGCAGGACACAGCTGCAAGAGTGAGAGGGCACAGTGAGCCCCTCGGCACTTGCCCGGGTTTGCCGGGTGGTGGCGCCGGCCCTGTGCACAGGGACAAGTGAGTGACTGGCAACCCCTTCCTGCTGTCAAAGAGTTGCTGGATTCTCCTGGAAAAGTTGTTGAAGTGCAGCTGCCTGGAGGTGGTGGGCTCCAAGCTTCTCACAGCCACTCTGACCATCATGCATGGAGTTTCAGCTGCCTGGAAGTGACCTCCAGGCTTCTATGTATGAAGGCACAGTAGACTGCTGGGAGCTGCCTGGGTGGAGGCTGAACAGCCTGCTGGATGCAGAGGGCTGTGTGATCACTGTCCCTTCCTGTACAGAGAGCAGCAAGGGAATCTCCAGGAGTGACATTCTAGGATCTGGGCTCCATGGGCACTCTGTACCCTTACATGCTTCTTTATGCATCACAGCAAGGAGATTGGGGCAGTTGACAGCAGGGCTCTGGCTGGAGGTAGAACTTTGTGAAAGGTTGTCACACAGGTTGTCAGGGGCTGGGAGTGGAGAACATCTTGGTGTGTAACCTGGTGTCACTGTGCTGTACAAAGGATCTGCTGGGCATGGCGCCTCAACAGAGGGCAGGGAATCAGATTGACTGAGGAGGGCTTGTACTTTGGAGAAGAACATGTGGCTTCATGTGACAGAGCAGAGGAATCGCACAGAAGATTGTGTGGATGAGGATACGTTGTGTCTCCAGGAGCTCTGCCCCTGACATCTCCAAGTAACAGACACTGCTGGACCCCCTGGCACCCTGCACACAGAGCCTTCCTGTATGTATGGCTGGTGCCAACTTGTGATCAGATCTGACAGTCTGAAGCCAGGAAGCGCTGCCACCCTGTCCCCAGGTCTGCTCTGTGCATGCACCCGGAGCCCTCTGTGCCCACGCCGGTGATACCATGCCCCGCAACCATAGTGGAGGTGATGTGGGAGGCTCTGGGCTCTGGATAAAAAGCAGCTCTGGAGGTAAAGGCAGGGGCAGGGACCGTTACTACGGCACGAAAGATGTGGAGTCGGGTCGGCCTGCTCAGCTCCACCCACCACTACATCAGAGCTTTCGGATTCAGCCCGCCGGCTGCGAAAAAGTGCAGGCACATCTTAAAGCGGCCCCAGGGTCGGCGGCCTACCGGGAAATTTCCCGGTATCCCGGTAGTCTAGTCCGGCCCTGGAAAGAAGGTTTGTACACAAAGATAAAGAGGATTCTTTACGGTAAGAGCAGTGAGACTATGGAACTCTCTGCCTGAGGAGGTGGTGATGGTGAGTACACTAAAGGAATTCAAGAGGGGCCTGGATGTATTTCTGGGGCGTAATAATATTACAGGCTATAGCTACTAGAGAGGGGTCGTTGATCCAGGAAGTTATCTGATTGCCTGATTAAATTCGGGAAGGGATTTTTTTCCTAAGTGGGAAGATTGGCTTCTACCTCACAGTTTTTTTTTTGCCTTCCTCTGGATCAACTTGCAGGATGACAGGCCGAACTGGATGGACAAATGTATTTTTTCGGCCTTATGTACTATGTTACTATGTTACTAGATCCCTTATTTTAGACGGAGAAAAAGTACTTTGGGGGTGGAATTTTTCTGTCTAAAATAGCGGAAAATGAAACTATGCTGTGTACCTAGCCTAAGTCTATTAATGACAGCTCTGTGCTGTAATAACCCATGGGTGATGTGTCTAAGAATCAGATGCTGTCAATGTGCAAAAAATTAGCAAGCTACAGTTGAACACCCCGGTGATTTTATTTGGTTTCTCCTCTGGTAACAGATATCAATTTTAACCACTTCAGCCCCGCTAGGTGAAACCCCCTTCATGACCAGAGCACTTTTTACACTTCGGCACTACACTCCTTTCACCGTTTATCGCTCGGTCATGCAACTTACCACCCAAATGAATTTTACCTCCTTTTCTTCTCACTAATAGAGCTTTCATTTGGTGGTATTTCATTGCTGCTGGCATTTTTACTTTTTTTGTTATTAATCAAAATGTAACGATTTTTTTGCAAAAAAATGACATTTTTCACTTTCAGCTGTAAAATTTTGCAAAAAAAAACGACATCCATATATAAATTTTTCGCCAAATTTATTGTTCTACATGTCTTTGATAAAAAAAAATGTTTGGGCAAAAAAAAAATGGTTTGGGTAAAAGTTATAGCATTTACAAACTATGGTACAAAAATGTGAATTTCCGCTTTTTGAAGCAGCTCTGACTTTCTGAGCACCTGTCATGTTTCCTGAGGTTCTACAATGCCCAAACAGTAGAAAACCCCCACAAATGACCCCATTTCGGAAAGTAGACACCCTAAGGTATTCGCTGATGGGCATAGTGAGTTCATAGAACTTTTTATTTTTTGTCACAAGTTAGCGGAAAATGATGATGATTTTTTTCTTTTTTTTTTTTCTTACAAAGTCTCATATTCCACTAACTTGCGACAAAAAATAAAAAATTCTAGGAACTCACTATGCCCCTCACAGAATACCTTGGGGTGTCTTCTTTCCAAAATGGGGTCACTTGTGGGGTAGTTATACTGCCATGGCAATTTAGGGGCCCAAATGTGTGAGAAGTACCTTGCAATCAAAATGTGTAAAAAATGGCCTGCGAAATCCGAAAGGTGCACTTTGGAATATGTGCCCCTTTGCCCACCTTGGCAGCAAAAAAGTGTGACACATCTGGTATCGCCGTACTCAGGAGAAGTTGGGGAATGTGTTTTGGGGTGTCATTTTACATATACCCATGCTGGGTGAGAAAAATATCTTGGTCAAATGCCAACTTTGTATAAAAAAATGGGAAAAGTTGTCTTTTGCCAAGATATTTCTCTCACCCAGCATGGGTATATGTAAAATGATCCCCGAAAACACATTGCCCAACTTCTCCTGAGTACGGCGATACCAGATGTGTCAAACTTTTTTGCTGCCAAGGTGGGCAAAGGGGCACATATTCCAAAGTGCACCTTTCGGATTTCGCAGGCCATTTTTTACACATTTTGATTGCAAGGTACTTCTTACACATTTGGGCCCCTAAATTGCCAGGGCAGTATAACTACGCCACAAGTGACCCCATTTTGGAAAGAAGACACCCCAAGGTATTCCGTGAGGGGCATGGCGAGTTCCTAGAATTTTTTATTTTTTGTCACAAGTTAGCGGAAAATGATGATTTTTTTTTTCTCTTTTTTCCTTACAAAGTCTCATATTCCACTAACTTGCGACAAAAAATAAAAAATTCTAGGAACTCGCCATGCCCCTCACGGAATACCTTGGGGTGTCTTCTTTCCAAAATGGGGTCACTTGTGGCGTAGTTATACTGCCCTGGCAATTTAGGGGCCCAAATGTGTAAGAAGTACCTTGCAATCAAAATGTGTAAAAAATGGCCTGCGAAATCCGAAAGGTGCACTTTGGAATATGTGCCCCTTTGCCCACCTTGGCAGCAAAAAAGTTTGACACATCTGGTATCGCCGTACTCAGGAGAAGTTGGGCAATGTGTTTTCGGGGATCATTTTACATATACCCATGCTGGGTGAGAGAAATATCTTGGCAAAAGACAACTTTTCCCATTTTTTTATACAAAGTTGGCATTTGACCAAGATATTTTTCTCACCCAGCATGGGTATATGTAAAATGACACCCCAAAACACATTGCCCAACTTCTCCTGAGTACGGCGATACCAGATGTGTGACACTTTTTTGCAGCCTAGATGCGCAAAGGTGCCCAAATTCCTTTTAGGAGGGCATTTTTAGACATTTGGATCCCAGACTTCTTCTCACACTTTCGGGCCCCTAAAATGCCAGGGCAGTATAAATACCCCACATGTGACCCCACTTTGGAAAGAAGACACCCCAAGGTATTCAATGAGGGGCATGGCGAGTTCATAGAAATTTTTTTTTTTTGCATAAGTTAGCGGAAATTGATTTGTTTTGTTTTTTTCTCACAAAGTCTCACTTTCCGCTAACTTAGGACAAAAATTTCAATCTTTCATGGACTCAATATGCCCCTCAGCGAATACCTTGGGGTGTCTTCTTTCCGAAATGGGGTCACATGTGGGGTATTTATACTGCCCTGGCTTTTTAGGGGCCCTAAAGCGTGAGAAGAAGTCTGGAATATAAATGTCTAAAAATGTTTACGCATTTGGATTCCGTGAGGGGTATGGTGCGTCCATGTGAGATTTTATTTTTTGACACAAGTTAGTAGAATATGAGACTTTGTAAGAAAAAACAAAAACAAACTTGTGCCAAAAAAAATGTCTGAATGGAGCCTTACCAGGGGGGGGGTGATCAATGACAGGGGGGTGATCAATGACAGGGGGGTGATCACCCATATAGACTCCCTAATCACCCCCCTGTCATTGATCACCCCCCTGTAAGGCTCCATTCAGACGTCCGTATAATTTTTACGGATCCATGTATCGGATCCGCAAAACACATGCGGACGTCTGAATGGAGCCTTACAGGGGGGTTATCAATGACAGGGGGTGATCAGGGTGATCACCCCCCTGTCACTGATCACCCCCCCTGTAAGGCTCCATTCAGACATCCGCATGATTTTTACGGATCCATGGATACATGGATCGGATCCACAAAACACATGCGGACGTCTGAATGGAGCCTTACAGGGGGGTTATCAATGACAGGGGGTGATCAGGGTGATCACCCCCCTGTCACTGATCACCCCCCCTGTAAGGCTCCATTCAGACATCCGCATGATTTTGACGGATCCATGGATAGGATCCACAAAACACATGCGGACGTCTGAATGGAGCCTTACAGGGGGGTGATCAATGACAGGGGGGTGATCACCCATATACACTCCCTGATCACCCCCCTGTCACTGATCACCCCCCCTGTAAGGCTCCATTCAGACATCCGCATGATTTTGACGGATCCATGGATAGGATCCACAAAACACATGCGGACGTCTAAATGGAGCCTTACAGGGGGGTGATCAATGACAGGGGGGTGATCAGGGAGTGTTTATGGGTGATCACCCGCCTGTCATTGATCACCCCCTGTAAGGCTCCATTCAGATGTCCGCATGTGTTTTGCGGATCCGATCCATGTATCCATGGATCCGTAAAAATCATGTGGACGTCTGAATGGAGCCTTACAGGGGGGTGATCAATGACAGGGGGGTGATCAATGACAGTGGGTGATCAGGGAGTGTATATGGGTGATCACCCGCCTGTCATTGATCACCCCCCTGTAAGGCTCCATTCAGACGTCCGCATGATGTTTACGGATCCATGGATACATGGATCGGATCCACAAAACACATGCGGACGTCTGAATGGAGCCTTACAGGGGGGTTATCAATGACAGGGGGGTGATCAGGGAGTGTATATGGGTGATCACCCGCCTGTCATTGATCACCCCCTGTAAGGCTCCATTCAGATGTCCGCATGTGTTTTGCGGATCCGATCCATGTATCCATGGATCCGTAAAAATCATGCGGACGTCTGAATGGAGCCTTACAGGGGGGGTGATCAATGACAGGGGGTGATCAGGGAGTGTATATGGGTGATCACCCGCCTGTCATTGATCACCCCCCTGTAAGGCTCCATTCAGACGTCCGTATGCTTTTTGCGGATCCGATCCATGTATCCGTGGATCCGTAAAAATCATACGGACGTCTGAACGGAGCCTGACAGGGGGGTGATCAATGACAGGGCGGTGATCAATGACAGGGGGGTGATCAGGGAGTTTATATGGGGTGATCATGGGTGATCAGGGGTTTATAAGGGGTTAATAAGTGACGGGGGGGGGTGTAGTGTAGTGTGGTGTTTGGTGCGACTGTACTGACCTACCTGAGTCCTCTGGTGGTCGATCCTAACAAAAGGGACCACCAGAGGACCAGGTAGGAGGTATATTAGACGCTGTTATGAAAACAGCGTCTAATATACCTGTTAGGGGTTAAAAAATTCGGATCTCCAACCTGCCAGCGAGGGATCGCCGCTGGCAGGCTGGAGATCCACTCGCTTACCTTCCGTTCCTGTGAGCGCGCGCGCCTGTGTGCGCGCGTTCACAGGAAATCTCGCGTCTCGCGAGATGACGCGTATATGCGTCCAGGAGGAGTAAAGCAACCACCTCCCGGACGCATATCTGCGTACAGCGGTCGGGAGGTGGTTAATATCGCTGTTTGCACCAGTTGCAAACTGGTTGACTATGATGGTTTTCCTCCCTTGAATAACTCACTCTCAGTGGCCTTTTCCACTTAGTAGCTCTGAGCTACCACAGATATGTGTGTACAAACTCTCTTATTGTACCCCTTGGGCCCACCTCACTCCAGTGGCTCTGCCTGGGGAGTAACTCAGGTTAATCAATGGCCTGTTGCTCTTCCTGACTCTGGGCTCCAGACCCTAACCTGCGGACTTTGTAATTCTATTCCCAACATACTCTCTCTGTCTCTGCAGCGCACTCTCTGCACATTATCTAAAGTTTCGCCTCTTTAGGTTTCTCTGCAGCCTTCATTGGTTGCAACAAACACTTGCTGGGCTCTGGCTATCCTTGTCTGAGCAGGGACCTGCAGTCTGCTATACCAGTTACACATATCTGCTAGGCACTGCAGGTGGTCTCAGCCCCTATTTATGGTCTGTGATGCTGCAGCGACATCTTGAGGCAGCAACTAATACTGCAAGTATAGAGCAAAATAGTGGGAGGGAGTCATCAAAACTGGTGTCATAGAAAATTTTATTAATTGCCTATAGCAACCAATCAAATACCATCTTCCAAAGGAGCTTTTAAAAAACAGTTTTGAAAAATCTCCCCACCGGGAGATATACATATACATGGGAGATACATAAAGGCAAATAGATTAGCATTTTAAAGGGGGCAAGTGTCCAACTTAACTTGCATGCCTTAAAGCTACATTCACACGAATGGAAAAAAAACCACCATTAAAAACAGACACACCCCAAGTATCTATAACAGCAGCCCTGTAGTGCCCCCAGTGTCTATAAAGCCCCCCATAGTGGTCCCAGGTAAATAAGGCCCTCTAGAGTGATCCTTGTATATAAAATGCCCCCCAATAGTGCCATCCAGTATGAATATTGGCCACAATAGTGCCCTGCATTCTGCTGGTTCGGGAAAAAAAATGCTTTTCTCATCCACTTGGACACTAAATCACTCGCTCTGCAAGGGAGGGAGTAAGATCTGACGCGTCATGACACCAATGATTTTAATGGAGTCCATCTGGCTGTGAAAACAGCCAAAAATAGGATGTGTCCTAATTTTTGACAACTGCTATTCACTGGCCTTTAAAAAATGGGCTGTGCGAATAGCCCCGTAGACAACTATTGGTTCGGAAAAGGCCTGTCACATGCGTGAATGTAACCTTACAATTATATCAAAGGATTTTTTACTGAAACTTTCTTGTCTGCATTTCTGTAACCACTTTAGGTAATAAAAAAACACTCATACCGTAGTTATTTAAATGCAGGTCATTCGTGTGCATTTAGCCAACAAACGAAACAAACCAATAACCCCCCCCCAAAAAAAATTTGAGAACACACATATAAAATATATGTAAATTTATTAAGACATAATCAAATGACTAAAATTAAATAACATAAGGCACAGGGGTGGAGGAGGGTGGGAGGCCCCATGTAACAGGGTCAAAAGCTACCTCCCTCACATAAACACCCAACTGACAGGGAAAAAGGGGTCACAGCCCTGGGTAAAAAAACGCATAGATATGGGGGAACTGTAGGTTCGCCCAAAGTAACATATAATAATAAGTGTGCTGCATGCATATACAAAGTGATTATGATCACACATAGCCAGATTGCCCGCCCAGGATAACTAAGATGGCCGCCTAAAAATGCAGATAGCCAAATGACTATAAGTAAGGCAGGACAAAAATGCTAGGTGCAAGCAGTAACCTTAAAATAACAAACTAGCAAAGCATGACAGCAAACCAAAAATTACCCATGGTATGCTGGAACCCAGAGACTGTGACCGGAGCTGCACCTCGACGCACGTTTCGCCTGGAGAGGCTTTTGGGGTTATTGGTTTGTTTCGTTTGTTGGCTAAGTATAGTATACTAGACCCCAGTGTTATCTATACATACAATTTGAGTCTTTCTCGTATAGGTTGGCCATTCGTGTGCATTTATACACAACTGTAAATAAAAGATGCCCTTGTTGGTAAATCAGTTCCATACTTAAGAAAAGCACTCCATGCAGCTCAATAACAAGGTCATTGAGAATTGCCAATCAGAAGATGGATATAAGCATGTGTCATTAACTATTCCTCTTAATAAGAAATTAGTAACAAATGGATTGACCCAGCATAAATCTTCTAAGAGCTGCCCATGAATTGGCTACCAAGAGGCCTATGACAACTTTGAAGTGGTTACAAGCCTATGAGGATGAGATGGTTGAGTCGGTTTGCAAAAAACTATTCCCCATTACAGCTTGAGAGATTGACAAATGAATAAAAAAATTAAAATAAAATAAATCTCATGACATCCTAACTAAAGTTTTCCAGATAGTTCTGAAATCAAGTGCAAAAGGTCATCTAAGACAAATATTATTTTAATTACTTAAATAGCAATATTTGACACATGGAACATACTCTGCCACTTTTGCTACATTGTGATTTACTTAGCATGGGGACACGAAAGGGACACTTACTTTTTTTAGGCTTACTCAGGGGTCACTTTTATTGTATAGGGACACTTAAGGGGGCACTTTTACTTTCTTAGTGCTTACTTGAGGAAATATTACTGTGTAATAGTCCTTTTAAAATCAGATTTTATTTATCCACAAAGGGGAGCTCTTACAATTGGGACACAAGGACAGCAATTTGTTCGGAACAATTAATGACACTGTTATTTCTGAGGTAACTATGGTAATGAAACTATAACCTCTTAAAGGGGTATTCCCATTACAGACAATGGGGGCATATCGCTAGGATATGCCCCCATTGTCTGATATGTGCGAGTCCCATCTCTGGGACCTGCACCTACAACAAGAATGGAGCGGGGAGAGCTGTGGCTGGAGGACCCCAGATTTCCCGGGTTCCATCCACCACCATGCTCTGCTCCCATAAAAGTGACTGGGAGCTCCCCATGCAAGTGCAGCCCCATTTTCGGCGGCCCCATAGAAATGAATGGAGGGCGCCCTCCGTTCATTTCCCAGCTATGTTCTCATTGTAGGTGCGGATCCCAGAGGTGGGACCTGCACCTATCAGACAATAGGGGCATATCCTAGCAATATGCCCCCATTGTCTATGATGGGAATACCCCTTTAAGTTCAGTGTTTGGGGGCACATTACTGCACAGTAGGTACAGTAACAGCAGAAGGATGGTACTATTAAAGAGGTGGCAGGATGGATACTTTGCATAGAGAGTGGGAAATATCATGCTTAGGCTGCAAATTCTGCAGAGAGGGAAAAGTTGTTATGGTGGTCTGGGTTGGATAGAGAAGAAAAGTGAAAATAAAGGACTTCAATCAGAGTAATTGGATTTAACAATATTTTTATGGTCTGCAGAGTGTGGTTATTTTATAGTGGTAATATTGGTTTCTGTCTAGCATGTTTTATTCAATAACAGTATTCTGGTACAATTCAGAAACTATGTGTCAGCAATATGTAGTCTTGATATTATTATGACATAGTGGTATTACACAACTGTATGACTATTATGGTTTTGTAGTTTCTGTATTGTAGTTTCTATAACAAGTTATTATTTTTGGGATGGGCCATATGTCTTAGGGTTTGTGTCTCAGATTTTAGGGGAAATTAGCAATGCCTCTGGAACGCACAGTTTATGTTTCATAACCATTACTGATCAGTAGGGATGAGCAAATCGACTTTGGATGCTTCGTCCGAAGTCAATTCTCTCATCCATACTGATCAGTCATTTTCCCTTCCTTATTGACCTGAGTAATTTGTAACATAAATAGGGTCAATATGCTTTACATTAATATAGTTTTATTTGATATAAGCTGCCTAAACCTGTTTGCAACCAGCGCATCAATTTCTGTAACATGAGTATGCCACCTATAAATGACAAGATACCTTACCACAGGCCATATTTGTTTAACTATGCCTTTTTTTCATGACCAAACCGTTATTGTGCTCTGATGCTTGCTATATAACCGTGGCACATTTTTGGGAATAATATCCCTGAAGTGTCACAATTAGAGTTGAGCGAACACCTGGATGTTCGGGTTCGAGAAGTTCGGCCGAACATCCCGGAAATGTTCGGGTTCGGGATCCGAACCCGATCCGAACTTCGTCCCGAACCCGAACCCCATTGAAGTCAATGGGGACCCGAACTTTTCGGCACTAAAAAGGCTGTAAAACAGCCCAGGAAAGAGCTAGAGGGCTGCAAAAGGCAGCAACATGTAGGTAAATCCCCTGCAAACAAATGTGGATAGGGAAATTAATTAAAATAAAAATTAAATAAATAAAAATTAACCAAAATCAATTGGAGAGAGGTTCCATAGCAGAGAATCTGGCTTCCCGTCACCCACCACTGGAACAGTCCATTCTCAGATATTTAGGCCCCGGCACCCAGGCAGAGGAGAGAGGTCCCGTAACAGAGAATCTGTCTTCATGTCAGCAGAGAATTAGTCTGCATGTCATAGCAGAGAATGAGGCTTCACGTCAGCCACCACTGCAACAGTCCATTGGCATATATTTAGGCCCAGCACCCAGGCAGAGGAGGGAGGTCCCGTAACAGAGAATCTGTCTTCATGTCAGCAGAGAATTAGTCTGCATGTCATAGCAGAGAATGAGGCTTCACGTCAGCCACCACTGCAACAGTCCATTGGCATATATTTAGGCCCAGCACACACACAGGCAGAGGAGAGAGGTCCCGTAACAGAGAATCTGGCTTCATGTCAGCAGAGAATCAGTCTGCATGTCATAGCAGAGAATGAGGCTTCACGTCAGCCACCACTGCAACAGTCCATTGGCATATATTTAGGCCCAGCACACACACAGGCAGAGGAGAGAGGTCCCGTAACAGAGAATCTGGCTTCATGTCAGCAGAGAATCAGTCTGCATGTCATAGCAGAGAATGAGGCTTCACGTCAGCCACCACTGCAACAGTCCATTGGCATATATTTAGGCCCAGCACCCAGGCAGAGGAGGGAGGTCCCGTAACAGAGAATCTGTCTTCATGTCAGCAGAGAATTAGTCTGCATGTCATAGCAGAGAATGAGGCTTCACGTCAGCCACCACTGCAACAGTCCATTGGCATATATTTAGGCCCAGCACACACACAGGCAGAGGAGAGAGGTCCCGTAACAGAGAATCTGGCTTCATGTCAGCAGAGAATCAGTCTGCATGTCATAGCAGAGAATGAGGCTTCACGTCACCCACCACTGCAACAGTCCATTGGCATATATTTAGGCCTAGCACACAGGCAGAGCAGAGAGGTCCCGTAACAGACAATCTGGCTTCATGTCAGCAGAGAATCAGTCTGCATGTCATAGCAGAGAATGAGGCTTCACGTCACCCACCACTGCAACAGTCCATTGGCATATATTTAGGCCTAGCACACAGGCAGAGCAGAGAGGTCCCGTAACAGACAATCTGGCTTCATGACAGCAGAGAATCAGTCTGCATGTCATAGCAGAGAATGAGGCTTCACGTCACCCACCACTGCAACAGTCCATTGGCATATATTTAGGCCTAGCACACAGGCAGAGCAGAGAGGTCCCGTAACAGACAATCTGGCTTCATGACAGCAGAGAATCAGTCTGCATGTCATAGCAGAGAATGAGGCTTCACGTCACCCACCACTGCAACAGTCCATTGGCATATATTTAGGCCTAGCACACAGGCAGAGCAGAGAGGTCCCGTAACAGACAATCTGGCTTCATGTCAGCAGAGAATCAGTCTGCATGTCATAGCAGAGAATCAGGCTTCACGTCATCCAACATTGGAACAGTCCATTGGCATATATTTAGGCCCAGCACACACACAGGCAGAGGAGAGAGGTCCCGTAACAGAGGATCTGGCTTCATGTCAGCAGAGAATCAGTCTGCATGTCATAGCAGAGAATGAGGCTTCACGTCACCCACCACTGCAACAGTCCATTGGCATATATTTAGGCCTAGCACACAGGCAGAGCAGAGAGGTCCCGTAACAGACAATCTGGCTTCATGTCAGCAGAGAATCAGTCTGCATGTCATAGCAGAGAATGAGGCTTCACGTCACCCACCACTGCAACAGTCCATTGGCATATATTTAGGCCTAGCACACAGGCAGAGCAGAGAGGTCCCGTAACAGACGATCTGGCTTCATGTCAGCAGAGAATCAGTCTGCATGTCATAGCAGAGAATCAGGCTTCACGTCAGCCACCACTGCAACAGTCCATGGTCATAAATTTAGGCCCAGCACCCAGGCAGAGGAGAGAGGTCCCGTAACAGACAATCTGGCTTCATGTCAGCAGAGAATTAGTCTGCATGTCATAGCAGAGAATCAGGCTTCATGTCAGCCACCACTGCAACAGTCCATTGGCATATATTTAGGCCTAGCACACAGGCAGAGGAGAGGTTCATTCAACTTTGGGTAGCATCGCAATATAATGGTAAAATGAAAATAAAAATAGGATTGAATGAGGAAGTGCCCTGGAGTCCAATAATATATGGTTATGGGGAGGTAGTTAATGTCTAATCTGGACAAGGGACGGACAGGTCCTGTGGGATCCATGCCTGGTTCATTTTTATGAACGTCAGCTTGTCCACATTGGCTGTAGACAGGCGGCTGCGTTTGTCTGTAATGACGCCCCCTGCCGTGCTGAATACACGTTCAGACAAAACGCTGGCTGCCGGGCAGGCCAGCACCTCCAAGGCATAAAAGGCTAGCTCTGGCCACGTGGACAATTTAGAGACCCAGAAGTTGAATGGGGCCGAACCATCAGTCAGTACGTGGAGGGGTGTGCACACGTACTGTTCCACCATGTTAGTGAAATGTTGCCTCCTGCTAACACGTTGCGTATCAGGTGGTGGTGCAGTTAGCTGTGGCGTGTTGACAAAAGTTTTCCACATCTCTGCCATGCTAACCCTGCCCTCAGAGGAGCTGGCCGTGACACAGCTGCCTTGGCGACCTCTTGCTCCTCCTCTGCCTTGGCCTTGGGCTTCCACTTGTTCCCCTGTGACATTTGGGAATGCTCTCAGTAGCGCGTCTACCAACGTGCGCTTGTACTCGCGCATCTTCCTATCACGCTCCAGTGCAGGAAGTAAGGTGGGCACATTGTCTTTGTAGCGTGGATCCAGCAGGGTGGCAACCCAGTAGTCCGCACAGGTTAAAATGTGGGCAACTCTGCTGTCGTTGCGCAGGCACTGCAGCATGTAGTCGCTCATGTGTGCCAGGCTGCCCAGGGGTAAGGACAAGCTGTCCTCTGTGGGAGGCGTATCGTCATCGTCCTGCCTTTCCCCCCAGCCACGCACCAGTGATGGACCCGAGCTGCGTTGGGTGCCACCCCGCTGTGACCATGCTTCATCCTCATCCTCCTCCACCTCCTCCTCATCCTCGTCCTCCTCGTCCTCCAGTAGTGGGCCCTGGCTGGCCACATTTGTACCTGGCCTCTGCTGTTGCAAAAAACCTCCCTCTGAGTCACTTCGAAGAGACTGGCCTGAAAGTGCTAAAAATGACCCCTCTTCCTCATCCTCCTCCTCCTCCTCCTGGGCCACCTCCTGTTCCATCATCGCCCTAAGTGTTTTCTCAAGGAGACATAGAAGTGGTATTGTAACGCTGATAACGGTGTCATCGCCACTGGCCATGTTGGTGGAGTACTCGAAACAGCGCAACAGGGCACACAGGTCTCGCATGGAGGCCCAGTCATTGGTGGTGAAGTGGTGCTGTTCTGTAGTGCGACTGACCCGTGCGTGCTGCAGCTGAAACTCCACTATGGCCTGCTGCTGCTCGCACAGTCTGTCCAGCATGTGCAAGGTGGAGTTCCACCTGGTGGGCACGTCGCATATGAGGCGGTGAGCGGGAAGGCCGAAGTTACGCTGTAGCGCAGACAGGCGAGCAGCGGCAGGATGTGAACGCCGGAAGCGCGAACAGACGGCCCGCACTTTATGCAGCAGCTCTGACATGTCGGGGTAGTTGTGAATGAACTTCTGCACCACCAAATTCAGCACATGCGCCAAGCAAGGGATGTGCGTCAAATTGGCTAGTCCCAGAGCTGCAACGAGATTTCGCCCATTATCACACACCACCAGGCCGGGCTTGAGGCTCACCGGCAGCAACCACTCGTCGGTCTGTTGTTCAATACCCCGCCACAACTCCTGTGCGGTGTGGGGCCTGTCCCCCAAACATATGAGTTTCAGAATGGCCTGCTGACGTTTACCCCGGGCTGTGCTGAAGTTGGTGGTGAAGGTGTGTGGCTGACTGGATGAGCAGGTGGAAGAAGAGGAGGAGGAAGCCGAGAAGGAGGAGGTGGCAACAGGAGGCAAAGAATGTTGCCCTGCGATCCTTGGCGGCGGCAGGACGTGCGCCAAACAGCTCTCCGCCTGGGGCCCAGCTGCCACTACATTTACCCAGTGTGCAGTTAGGGAGATATAGCGTCCCTGGCCGTGCTTACTGGTCCACGTATCTGTGGTTAGGTGGACCTTGCTACAGATGGCGTTGCGCAGTGCACACTTGATTTTATCGGATACTTGGTTGTGCAGGGAAGGCACGGCTCTCTTGGAGAAGTAGTGCCGGCTGGGAACAACATACTGTGGGACAGCAAGCGACATGAGCTGTTTGAAGCTGTCTGTGTCCACCAGCCTAAATGACAGCATTTCATAGGCCAGTAGTTTAGAAATGCTGGCATTCAGGGCCAGGGATCGAGGGTGGCTAGGTGGGAATTTACGCTTTCTATCAAATGTTTGTGAGATGGAGAGCTGAACGCTGGCGTGTGACATGGTTGAGACGCTTGGTGACGGAGGTGGTGGTGGTGGTGTTGGTGGTACATCCCCTGTTTGCTGGGCGGCAGGTGCCAACGTTCCTCCAGAGGCGGAGGAAGAGGCCGAGGCGGCAGCAGCAGAATAGGCCGAGGCGGCAGCAGCAGAAGAGGTAGCAGGGGGAGCCTGAGTGACTTCCTTGGTTTTAAGGTGTTTACTCCACTGCAGTTCATGCTTTGCATGCAGGTGCCTGGTCATGCAGGTTGTGCTCAGGTTCAGAACGTTAATGCCTCGCTTCAGGCTCTGATGGCACAGCGTGCAAACCACTCGGGTCTTGTCGTCAGCACATTGTTTGAAGAAGTGCCATGCCAGGGAACTCCTTGAAGCTGCCTTTGGGGTGCTCGGTCCCAGATGGCGGCGGTCAGTAGCAGGCGGAGTCTCTTGGCGGCGGGTGTTCTGCTTTTGCCCACTGCTCCCTCTTTTGCTACGCTGTTGGCTCGGTCTCACCACTGCCTCTTCCTCCGAACTGTGAAAGTCAGTGGCACGACCTTCATTCCATGTGGGGTCTAGGACCTCATCGTCCCCTGCATCGTCTTCCACCCAGTCTTGATCCCTGACCTCCTGTTCAGTCTGCACACTGCAGAAAGACGCAGCAGTTGGCACCTGTGTTTCGTCATCATCAGAGACATGCTGAGGTGGTATTCCCATGTCCTCATCATCAGGAAACATAAGTGGTTGTGCGTCAGTGCATTCTATGTCTTTCACCGCTGGGGAAGGGCTAGGTGGATGCCCTTGGGAAACCCTGCCAGCGGAGTCTTCAAACAGCATAAGAGACTGCTGCATAACTTGAGGCTGAGACAGTTTCCCTGGTATGCATGGGGGTGATGTGACAGACTGATGGGGTTGGTTTTCAGGCGCCATCTGTGCGCTTTCTGCAGAAGACTGGGTGGGAGATAATGTGAACGTGCTGGATCCACTGTCGGCCACCCAATTGACTAATGCCTGTACCTGCTCAGGCCTTACCATCCTTAGAACGGCATTGGGCCCCACCATATATCGCTGTAAATTCTGGCGGCTACTGGGACCTGAGGTAGTTGGTACACTAGGACGTGTGGATGTGGCAGAACGGCCACGTCCTCTCCCAGCACCAGAGGGTCCACTAACACCACCACGACCATGTCCACGTCCGCGTCCCTTACTAGATGTTTTTCTCATTGTTATGGTTCACCACAACAACAAATATATTATTTGGCCCAATGTATTGTATTCAAAATCAGCGGGATATAAATTTGAGGCCTAGTATTTAGGCGCTGGGTGACCGGTATGGATTTAGTGACAGAATTAGACTTGGAAATGCACAGAAGCGTGTGTGTGAAGTTATTCTGAATGACCCTATGTGCACCTTCAATATTATATACCCTTTTAGGGATAGATTTCAAATAGCTCTGATATAGCAGAAACCACTAAATTATGAAATTGCTAAATTGGGAATTGTACTTCAACCCAGAACAAAAAATGTGCTTTGACGGACACTAAATATCTTGCCCAGCAACAACAGTACAGCGGTGGGTAACGAGAGATTTAGAGGGATTTAAATTTGAGGCCTAGTATTTAGGCGCTGGGTCACCGGTATGGATTTAGTGACAGAATTAGACTTGGAAATGCACAGAAGCGTGTGTGTGAAGTTATTCTGAATGACCCTATGTGCACCTTCAATATTATATACCCTTTTAGGGATAGATTTCAAATAGCTCTGATATAGCAGAAACCACTAAATTATGAAATTGCTAAATTGGGAATTGTACTTCAACCCAGAACAAAAAATGTGCTTTGACGGACACTAAATATCTTGCCCAGCAACAACAGTACAGTGGTGGGTAACGAGAGATTTAGAGGGATTTAAATTTGAGGCCTAGTATTTAGGCGCTGGGTCACCGGTATGGATTTAGTGACAGAATTAGACTTGGAAATGCACAGAAGCGTGTGTGTGAAGTTATTCTGAATGACCCTATGTGCACCTTCAATATTATATACCCTTTTAGGGATAGATTTCAAATAGCTCTGATATAGCAGAAACCACTAAATTATGAAATTGCTAAATTGGGAATTGTACTTCAACCCAGAACAAAAAATGTGCTTTGACGGACACTAAATATCTTGCCCAGCAACAACAGTACACCGGTGGGTAACGAGAGATTTAGAGGGAATTAAATTTGAGGCCTAGTATTTAGGCGCTGGGTCACCGGTATGGATTTAGTGACAGAATTAGACTTGGAAATACACAGTAGCGGGTGTGTGTGAAGTTATTCTGAATGACCCTATGTGCACCTTCAATATTATATACCCTTTTAGGGATAGATTTCAAATAGCTCTGATATAGCAGAAACCACTAAATTATGAAATTGCTAAATTGGGAATTGTACTTCAACCCAGAACAAAAAATGTGCTTTGACGGACACTAAATATCTTGCCCAGCAACAACAGTACAGCGGTGGGTAACGAGAGATTTAGAGGGAATTAAATTTGAGGCCTAGTATTTAGGCGCTGGGTCACCGGTATGGATTTAGTGACAGAATTAGACTTGGAAATACACAGAAGCGGGTGTGTGTGAAGTTATTCTGAATGACCCTATGTGCACCTTCAATATTATATACCCTTTTAGGGATAGATTTCAAATAGCTCTGATATAGCAGAAACCACTAAATTATGAAATTGCTAAATTGGGAATTGTACTTCAACCCAGAACAAAAAATGTGCTTTGACGGACACTAAATATCTTGCCCAGCAACAACAGTACAGCGGTGGGTAACGAGAGATTTAGAGGGAATTAAATTTGAGGCCTAGTATTTAGGCGCTGGGTCACCGGTATGGATTTAGTGACAGAATTAGACTTGGAAATACACAGTAGCGGGTGTGTGTGAAGTTATTCTGAATGACCCTATGTGCACCTTCAATATTATATACCCTTTTTGGGATAGATTTCAAATAGCTCTGATATAGCAGGAACCACTAAATTATGAAATTGCTAAATTGGGAATTGTACTTCAACCCAGAACAAAAAATGTGCTTTGACGGGCACTAAATAACTTTCCCAGCTACAACAGGACAACGGTAACGAGAGATTTAGAGGGATTTAAATTTGAGGCCTAGTATTTAGGCGCTGGGTGACAGGTATGGGTTTAGTGACAGAATTAGACTTGGAAATACACAGTAGCGGGTGTGTGTGAAGTTATTCTGAATGACCCTATGTGCACCTTCAATATTATATACCCTTTTTGGGATAGATTTCAAATAGCTCTGATATAGCAGAAACCACTAAATTATGAAATTGCTAAATTGGGAATTGTACTTCAACCCAGAACAAAAAATGTGCTTTGACGGACACTAAATATCTTGCCCAGCAACAACAGTACAGCGGTGGGTAACGAGAGATTTAGAGGGAATTAAATTTGAGGCCTAGTATTTAGGCGCTGGGTCACCGGTATGGATTTAGTGACAGAATTAGACTTGGAAATACACAGTAGCGGGTGTGTGTGAAGTTACTCTGAATGACCCTATGTGCACCTTCAATATTATATACCCTTTTTGGGATAGATTTCAAAGAGCTCTGATATAGCAGGAACCACTAAATTATGAAATTGCTAAATTGAGAATTGTATTTCAACCCAGAACAAGAAATGTGCTTGAACGGACACTAAATAACTCGCCCAGCTACAGCACTAGGGACAGATTTAGCTGGATATAAATTTGAGGCCTAGTATTTAGGCGCTGGGTGACCGGTATGGATTTAGTGACAGAATTAGACTGGGATATGGCCAAAAAATGAACAGACTATTGCTGGTTAAATGCACTTGGTGTGACAGCTTCACCCTGATGTAGGCTTTAGCCAAATAACAACCACACCATTGAGGGTTAAATGCACTTGGTGACAGGCGCAGCTTGCCCCTGATTTTGTATATGGCCAAAAAATGAACAGACTATTGCTGGTTAAATGCACTTGGTGTGACAGCTTCACCCTGATGTAGGCTTTAGCCAAATAACAACCACACCATTGAGGGTTAAATGCACTTGGTGACAGGCGCAGCTTGCCCCTGATTTTGTATATGGCCAAAAAATGAACAGACTATTGCTGGTTAAATGCACTTGGTGTGACAGCTTCACCCTGATGTAGGCTTTAGCCAAATAACAACCACACCATTGAGGGTTAAATGCACTTGGTGACAGGCGCAGCTTGCCCCTGATTTTGTATATGGCCAAAAAATGAACAGACTATTGCTGGTTAAATGCACTTGGTGTGACAGCTTCACCCTGATGTAGGCTTTAGCCAAAAAACAACCACACCATTGAGGGTTAAATGCACTTGGTGACAGGCGCAGCTTGCCCCTGATTTTGTATATGGCCAAAAAATGAACAGACTATTGCTGGTTAAATGCACTTGGTGTGACAGCTTCACCCTGATGTAGGCTTTAGCCAAAAAACAACCACACCATTGAGGGTTAAATGCACTTGGTCGCAGCTTGTGCTGGCGCACCACAAGACACAAAATGGCCGCCGATCACCCCAGAAAAATGAGACTGACAAACGGTCTGTGCAGCCTAAAAACAGTGAGCAATTGAGGATCAGCAGCTCAATGATCCACAGCTGCAGATCGATCAGTTAATCAAGTCCTTTGGAGGAGTTAATCTGCCTAATCTCGCCCTACTGTCGCAGCCGCAACCTCTCCCTACGCTAATCAGAGCAGAGTGACGGGCGGCGCTATGTGACTCCAGCTTAAATAGAGGCTGGGTCACATGGTGCTCTGGCCAATCACAGCCATGCCAATAGTAGGCATGGCTGTGATGGCCTCTTGGGGCAAGTAGTATGACGCTTGTTGATTGGCTGCTTTGCAGCCTTTCAAAAAGCGCCAAGAAAGCGTCACAAAAGCGCCAAGAAAGCGACGAACACCGAACCCGAACCCGGACTTTTACGAAAATGTCCGGGTTCGGGTCCGTGTCACGGACACCCCAAAATTCGGTACGAACCCGAACTATACAGTTCGAGTTCGCTCATCCCTAGTCACAATCAATACTTGCATAATGCATAATGTACAAAAACCCTACAGATAAACCCTGAGAAGTATCACTTTTATATACCATATGAATCTGCTACCTATGCATTCCTGAATTCATACTGCTAGAATAAAGCTAATATAGAATTATTACCTTTTCATTATGGAATTGGGATTTAGAGTACAGTAGGCACGCACCTATCTTCTTGGCAATCATTTCCTAAAACAATATTTTGATGAAAACGACTAAATACCTTTATATATATATGTTTCCATTTAGCGTATTCTCAAAATGTCCTATAATGGACTATACAAATCAAGAATTAATACAGCCCTATAGAAGTTAGCTGTCACAGTGTTCTGCTTCCTATTAGTGGTTTGTTATCAATACTGGCTATCATTACTCCACAACTATCATAATATTTTAATAGGATCCAATATACAGACTAATGTATATGATGTGGTTAGATGTTTCAGAAATAACCAAAACATATGGGAAATGGGACACCCACCATATGAATAGTCTATAAATTCATTATTTGTTGTCCAGATGGAAAAATCACATTAAAGCATTGTGTCTACGGTACTTGCTATATATTTGTTATAAATGTGAACTCGTTTTATGTAAGATGGGAGTCCTTATAGCTACATATGGTAGTTACATAGTTAATATGGTTTAAAAAAGATATTAGTCCACCAAGTTCAACCAAGGGATAGGTGGGGACACGAAGCCCAGAAAGGAAGCGAGACTCAGATTTCTACACATTTTCAAAAGCATTAACCCCTTAAGGACCGGGCTCATTTTCACCTTAAGGACCAGGCCATTTTTTGCAAATCTGACCAGTGTCACTTTAAGTGCTGATAACTTTAAAACGCTTTGACTTATCCAGGCCATTCTGAGATTGTTTTTTCGTCACATATTGTACTTCATGACACTGGTAAAATAAAGTAAAAAAAATTAATTTTTTTGCATAATAAAATACCTAATTTACCAAAAATTTTGAAAAATTAGCAAATTTCAAAGTTTCAGTTTCTCTACTTCTGTAATACATAGTAATACCCCCAAAAATTGTGATGACTTAACATTCCCCATATGTCTACTTCATGTTTGAATTATTTTGGGAATGATATTTTATTTTTTGGGGATGTTACAAGGCTTAGAAGTTTAGAAGCAAATCTTGAAATTTTTCAGAAATTTACAAAAACCCAATTTTTAGGGACCACTACAGCTCTGAAGTCACTTTGCGAGGCTTACATAATAGAAACCGCCCAAAAATGACCCCATTCTATAAACTACACCCCTCAAGGTATTCAAAACTGATTTTACAAACTCCGTTAACCCTTTAGGTGTTGCACAAGAGTTATTGGCAAATTGGGATGAAATTTGAGAATTTCATTTTTTTGCCTAATTTTCCATTTTAACCCATTTTTTCCACTAACAAAGCAAGGGTTAACAGCCAAACAAGACTGTATCTTTATTGCCCTGACTCTGCTGTTTACAGAAACACCCAATATGTGTCCGTAAACTACTGTACGGCCACACAGCGGGGCGTAGAGTGAAAGGTGCGCCGTATGGTTTTTGGAAGCCAGATTTTGCTGGACAGTTTTTTTGACACCATGTCCCATTTGAAGCCCCCTGATGCACCCCTAGAGTAGAAACTCCATAAAGTGACCCCATCTAAGAAACTATACCCCTCAAGGTATTCAAAACTGATTTTACAAACTTCGTTAACCCTTTAGGTGTTGCACAAGAGTTATTGGCAAATTGGGATGAAATTTGAGAATTTCATTTTTTTGCCTAATTTTCCATTTTAACCCATTTTTTCCACTAACAAAGCAAGGGTTAACAGCCAAACAAGACTGTATCTTTATTGCCCTGACTCTGCTGTTTACAGAAACACCCCAAATGTGGCCGTAAACTACTGTACGGCCACACAGCGGGGCGTAGAGTGAAAGGTGCGCCGTATGGTTTTTGGAAGCCAGATTTTGCTGGACAGTTTTTTTGACACCATGTCCCATTTGAAGCCCCCCTGATACACCCCTAGAGTAGAAACTCCAAAAAAGTGACCCCATCTAAGAAACTACACCCCTCAAGGTATTCAAAACTGATTTTACAAACTTTGTCAACCCTTTAGGTGTTGCACAAGATTTAATGGAAAATAGAGATACAATTTCAAAATTTCACTTTTTGGGCAGATTTTCCATTTTAATATTTTTTTTCCAGTTACAAAGCAAGGGTTAACAGCCAAACAAAACTCATTATTTATGGCCCTGATTCTGTAGTTTACAGAAACACCCCATATGTGGTCGTAAATTGCTGTACGGGCACACAGTAGGGCGCAGAAGGAAAGGAATGCCATACGGTTTTTGGAAGGCAGATTTTGCTGGACAGTTTTTTTGACACCATGTCCCATTTGAAGCCCCCCTGATGCACCCCTAGAGTAGAAACTCCAAAAAAGTGACCCCATCTAAGAAACTACACCCCTCAAGGTATTCAAAACTGATTTTACAAACTTCGTTAACCCTTTAGGTGTTGCACAAGAGTTATTGGCAAATTGGGATGAAATTTGAGAATTTCATTTTTTTGCCTAATTTTCCATTTTAACCCATTTTTTCCACTAACAAAGCAAGGGTTAACAGCCAAACAAGACTGTATCTTTATTGCCCTGACTCTGCTGTTTACAGAAACACCCCAAATGTGGCCGTAAACTACTGTACGGCCACACAGCGGGGCGTAGAGTGAAAGGTGCGCCGTATGGTTTTTGGAAGCCAGATTTTGCTGGACAGTTTTTTTGACACCATGTCCCATTTGAAGCCCCCCTGATGCACCCCTAGAGTAGAAACTCCAAAAAAGTGACCCCATCTAAGAAACTACACCCCTCAAGGTATTCAAAACTGATTTTACAAACTTTGTCAACCCTTTAGGTGTTGCACAAGATTTAATGGAAAATAGAGATACAATTTCAAAATTTCACTTTTTTGGCAGATTTTCCATTTTAATATTTTTTTTCCAGTTACAAAGCAAGGGTTAACAGCCAAACAAAACATTATTTATGGCCCTGATTCTGTAGTTTACAGAAACACCCCATATGTGGTCGTAAACTGCTGTACGGGCACACGGCAGGGCACAGAAGGAAAGGAATGCCATACGGTTTTTGGAAGGCAGATTTTGCTGGACAGTTTTTTTGACACCATGTCCCATTTGAAGCCCCCCTGATGCACCCCTAGAGTAGAAACTCCAAAAAAGTGACCCCATTTTAGAAAGTACGGAATAGGGTGGCAGTATTGTTGGTTCTAGTTTAGGGTACATATGATTTTTGGTTGCTCTATATTACACTTTTTGTGCGGCAAGGTAACAAGAAATAGCTTTTTTGGCACGTTTTTTTTTTTGTTATTTACAACATTCATCTGACAGGTTAGATCATGTGGTGATTTTATAGAGCAGGTTGTCACGGACGCGGCGATACCTAATATGTATACAATTTTTTTTATTTATGTAAGTTTTATACAATAACTTCATTTTTAAAACCAAAAAATTGTTTAGTGTCTCCATAGTCTAAGAGCCATAGTTTTTACAGTTTTTGGGCGATTATCTTGAGTAGGGTCTAATTTTTTGCGGGATGAGATGACGGTTTGATTGGCACTATTTTGGGGTGCATATGACTTTTTGATCGCTTGCTATTACACTTTTTGTGACGTAAGATGGCAAAAAATTGCTGTTTTTACACTTTTTTTTTCTTTTTTTTTTACGGTGCTCACCTGAGGGGTTAGGTCATGTGATAATTTTATAGAGCCGGTCGATACGGACGCGGCGATACCTAATATGTATACTTTATTTTTATTTATAAAAGTTTTACACAATTATTTTATTTTTGAAACAAAAAAAATCATGTTTTAGTGTTTCCATAGTCTAAGAGCCATAGTTTTTTCAGTTTTTGGGCGATTATCTTGAGTAGGGTCTCATTTTTTGCGGGATGAGATGACGGTTTTATTGGTACTATTTTGGCGTACATGCGACTTTTTTGATCACTTTTATTACCTTTTTTGGTAAGTAAGGTGGGCAAAATTTCAATTTTCTCATAGTTTTTATTTTTTTATTTTTATGGCGTTCACCGTGCGGGGAAAGTAACATGACCGTTTTATAGATCAGGTCGTTACGGACGCGGCGATACCTAATATGTGTAGTGTATTTTTTTATTTTTATTCAGTGATAAATGTTTTTTTATTTTATCTTAACTTTTTTCACTTTTTTTAAAAAAAATTGGACCCAGACCCACTTGGTTCTTGAAGATCCAGTGGGTCTGATGTCTGTAAAATACAGTACAGAAACTATATAGGTTTCTGCACTGTATTTTACTTACACTGAACAGATCTATGCTTTCAGCACAGATCTGTTCAGCACCATGGACAGCAGGACGCCTGAGCAGGCGTCCTGTTGCCATGGGAACCTTCCCCGTCTGTCACAACTTCGCAGACGGGGAAGGGTGAGGACGGGGCTTCGGGGGGCTCTCTGGGGGCTCTCTCCCTCTCCCATCGGGGGGCTGCAAAGGCACAGCAGCCCCCCGATCGGAGAGGGAGGGAGCTCCTTGCGCTGTTAACCTTTTCCATACAGCGGTCCGTACGGACCGCTGCATGGAAAGGGTTAAACGGCTGACATCGCATCACCGATGTCAGCCGTTTATACCAGGGTGCCAGCAATGTGCTGGCACCCTGGTATAACCCACTAGACGCCAACGATTATGCAATGGAAGGCGGGCGGGGGATCGCGATCCCGCCTGCCGCACCGCCCGCCTCCCGCAACGCCCCCACTGCCTGCGACACCCCCCCTGCACCACCCGCCGCCATCAAATCATGCAGGGGTGCAGGGGGGGGGTGCGCAATATTGATTTTAGGCACTCTGAAGTTTCTGATCCCCGCGGTCAGGGACCGCGGGGATCAGAAACTGCAAAAAGCGCAGCAAACCGCAGGTCTGAATTGACCTGCGGTTTGCTGCGATCGCCGACACGGGGGGGTCAAATGACCCCCCCCTGCATTGTTACGGCGTCCCGTTCCGATTAACCCCCGCGGCGCCGGAATGCAGATTTTAAGTCAGGACGTACCGGTACGTCCTCGGTCCTTAAGGACTCGGGAAATAGGGCGTACCGGTACGTCCTCGGTCCTTAAGGGGTTAAAGGGGTTCTCTGGGAATTAAGAAAATGTAAATACAAGTGTTGGTCGAGCACCAAAGTGCTTGTGTGCTCTGGTGCTCGAGTAGAACACTTCCTGATGCTCAGGTGCTCTACAGAGCACCCAAGCACAATGAAAGTCAATGGGAGAACCCAAGCATTAAACCAGCAACCCCTGCTCTGAAGAGGGGAAGGTGTTGGGACTCTAGTTCGGCTTAGGAGTCCCTGCTCTGACTCCATATATAGCTATGTCCATATTTGGAGTCAGTGCTTGGGGACACCCAGTGTATTTGAATCTAATTTAGCACCTATTTCTGAAAAGTTAATGGCGGGATTCGTACTCACAACCTTTTACATTACAGCCAAGAATCTTAACCACTACACTATAGAGCTGCATGGCCAGTTACTTACAAAAAAATATATATGAGACTTCTGCTGTATAGGAATACTTACTAGTAGAAGTCTCATATTTTATTTTAATTTTTTGTAGCTATAGTGTAGTGGTTAACATTAGCTTAGATACAGTGATAGCTTAGATACATCGATAGATTAAATACAGTGGTGGCTTAGATACAGCTGTAGCTTAGAATCGGTGATAGCTTAGATACAGCGATAGCTTAGATACAGCTGTAGCTTAGCATCAGTGATAGCTTAGATACAGCAATAGCTTAGATACAGCAATAGCTTAGATACAGCTATATGTCCATCTTATAAATAGAGCCGTAGCTGCATCCTAGCTGTAGCTGTATCTGAGCCGTAGCTGTATCTGCAATGTGACAGGAAGATCTGCCTGTGTGAGCTTGGAGATGATCATGTGACAGTTTTTTTTTATGCAAAGTTAGGATGTGCAGAGCAGGGTGAGGGGAAGGTCAGATTGTTCACGCCCACAAATATTCATGAGGGAGAGCTCAGGCATTGTTGTTTACACGCCCCCACAGCATGTACTTCAGCATGTAAACACAGCAATAACAGAACCATGAAAAGGTGTACGTATGGGTTTCTGTCTTAAGAAATCAAGCTTAACCAATGTATATGTATGTCCTGATGAATTTTATGAGGTTTTAATTTTTTTCCCCATAACTCAGATAACCCCTTTAATCAGAAGTGCTTGTTAACTCAGCGATCTACCTAGATTTTGTTTTGTGGGTGCAGTGCACAATCTTTTTACTCTGCCCTGAGCTCAGTGATGCAGAAAAAATAACTTTATCCATCTGTTAGTTAGGTGGGCAGCGGCGGCCATTTTATGCAAGTTCTGTGCACCAGCACAGCATATGTGCATTTGTGACAGTCAAATAGAAGCTTGAAATACTGCAATTGTATTCTGGGTTTAAAAAAATCACCAATTTTTGGCAAGACCCTACATCTCTGGCCTTTGCAGCATTAGTCAGTGCGCAATTTAAGCTAGACGTACAGCAATAATTTTCTTGGTTTTAAAAAACACCTTTTTTGGGCAAAATACTTAATTTTACAGCCCTTGCTGCATCTGTCAGTGTAAAATTCAAGCGTTATACTGCTGTCATATTCTGTTATTAAAAAAAACACCCTTTTGGGGCAAAATCCAAATTTTGCTGTGTTTGCTTCATCTGTCATTGTTAAAAGCAAGCTTAAAATACTTCAATAATTTTCAGGGTTTTAAAAAACACCCATTTTTAGCAATACCCTCCATCTGGGGTCGTTGCAGCATTAGTCAGTGTGCAATTTAAGCTAGAACTACAGTTATAAATTTTCTGGGTTTTAAAAAACACCCTTTTTGGGCAAAATACACAATTTTACAGTACTTGCTGCATCTGTACGTGTGAAAGTGTTACATACTGCTGTCATATTCTGTTATTTAAAAAACACCCATTTTGGGCAAAAAACTAAATTTGTGGCCTTCTCTGAATCTGTCAGTGTGAGATACAAGCTTGTAATACAGCAATAATATTCTGGGTTTAAAAAAATACTCAATTTTACAGCCCTTGCTGCATCTGTCAGTGTGAAATTCAAGCGTTATATACTGCTGTCATATTCTGTTATTTAAAAAACACCCATTTTGGGCAAAAAATATATATTGTGGCCTTGTCTGCATGTGTCAGTGTGAGATACATGCTTTAGATGCTGCTGTTCTATTCTGTTATTAAAAAACACCTATTTTGGGCAAAAAACTTAATTTGGCAGCCTTTGCTGCATCTGTCATTGTGAGATACACCCTTTAGACACTGTTCTATTCTGTTATTTAAAAAAAAACACCAATTTTTGGGCAAGATCCTTAATTTGAGAAATATGAGGAGAGCGTTAAATAAGGGACGTGGCCCAGGTCGTGGTGCTGCTGGTGGAGCTCCTGTTGCAGGGAGAGGACGTGGTCGATCTGTGCCAGCTACACGCACAAGTGAAACACCTTCCTCAGGTGCAAGTAGGTGACAAAACCTTCAGCAGTATTTGGTCGGGCCTAATGCCTCTCTACGAATGGTGAGGCCAGAAAAAGTACAGGCGATAGTAGATTGGGTTGCTGACAGTGCCTCCAGTTCCTTACATTGTCTCTTACCCAGTCTCCTGCTGAAAGATCAAAGTTGGCACCTGCAGCAGATGTCCATCAGTTTTTTGATGACTCTGCTAGCAGGGTTTCCCAGGGCCATCCACCTAGCCCTGCCCCAGAAGTGGAAGATATTGCGTGCACCGATGCCCAACCACTTATGTTTCAAGATGTGTACATGGGAGAACCACCGCAGCATGTCTCGGATGATGACGAAACACCGACAAGGAGAGCAGGGGTGAAGACTGGGTGAAAGATGATGTGGAGGACGATGAGGTCCTCAACCCCACATGGAATCAAGGTCATGCGAGTGACCTGTGTAGTTCGGAGGAAGAGGCGGTGGTCGCACAGAGCCGCCAGCACAGCAGAAGAGGGGACAGGGTGCAAAAGCGGAGTGGCTGTTCCCTAGACAGTATGCCTGCTACTGCCCACCGCAGCAAGGGACAGAGCACACCAAAGCTAGCTCCTAGCAGTTCCCTGGCGTGGCAGTTCTTCAGACAATGTGCTGATGACAAGACACGAGTGGTTTGCACGCTGTGCAATCAGAGCCTGAAGTGAGGCATAAACATTCTCACCTGATGACAGCCTGCATGACTAGGCATCTAAGTGCAAAGCACGAGCAGCTGTGGAGTAGACACCTCAAAAACCAAGAAAGGTCTCTGACTCCTCCTGCTTCCTCTTCTTCTGCACTCTCGGCTTCTTCATCCATGTCTGGAGAGACAGGGCCACCCCGCAAGCAGAGGATCTGCCAGCAACACCACCACCTGGGTCACCAAGCATCTCCACAATGTCCCACGGAAGCGTTCAGCTCTTCATCTCCCAAACACTGGAGCGGAAGAGGAAGTACCCCCCTACACACCCGCGATCACTGGCCCTGAATGCCAGCATTTCAAAATGACTGGCCTTTGAAATGCTGTCATTCCCTCTGGTGGAGATGGAGAGTTTTAAAAGCCTTATGGCAGTGGCTGTCCCACAGTACATCGTGCCCAGCCGCCACTACTTTTCCAGGTGTGCCATCCTTTCCTTGCACAACCAAGTGGGGGACAAAAATCAGGTGTGCACTGCGCAACCGCATCTGTAGCAAGGTCCACCTAACTACGGATTACTGGGTGGCCACGCTGCTGGATCCCCATTACAAGGACAACGAACCGTCCTTAATTCCGTCACTGGAGCGTGATCGTAAGATGCGCAAGTACAAGTGCACGCTGGTAGACGCGCTGCTGGTGGCATTCCCACCTGACAGCAGGGGCACAGTAAAAAGCACAAGGCGAAGGGAGAGGAGAATGAAGAGGTCGCCAACGCAGCTGGGGAACCACCAGCACCTCATAAGGCAGGGTTAGCATGGCCGAAATGTGGAAAATCTTTTACAGCACGCCACAACAACCAGCACCACCAGCTGATATGGAACGTCTTAGCAGGAGGCATTTCAGCAACATGATGGAGCAGTATGTGTGCACACGCCTACACGTACTGACTGATGGGTCTGCCCCCTGCAAATTCTGGGTCTCCAAATTGGGCACATGGCCTGAGCTTGCCCTTTACGCCTTGGAGGTGCTCACCTGCCCTGAAGCCAGTGTATTGTCTGAATGTTTGTTGGAGGGGGTTATCACAGGTTATATTTCCCAATGTTTTGGGGTGTACCTTAATTTAAAAAATATATATAAAAATTAAAACCAAAAACCAGTGTAGGCTACCTCCTCCTCCTCCACTGCCACTGCCACTTCCACCTACACCGCCACATCCACTGCCTCCTCAACCTCCTGGACTTCTTCCTCCTAGATCAAGATTATTATTATTTTTTTAACGTATTTTATGTTATTTGAAGTCATTTCCCTATCCACTTGCCATGCTCTTAATCACATTTTGCTAGCATTTGCAGCCCTCTAGCCCTTTCCATTACATTTTTAGAGGCATTTTAGTGCTCAAAAGTTCGGGTCCCCATTGACTTCAATGGAGTTTGGGTTTGGAGTTTGTGTCCCGAAATCGAACTTTTTTGTTTCCTAGTTTTTCTACCCACGTACTGGAGGCCACAAGGACACTCCAGCACATAGATAACCCCTATACTCTCACACGTAATGGTCCCCTTCACCTCAAAGGACTGTCCTCTCTTCTTGGAATGGACTTCTTGCATTACCCATTTGTCCATAGTCCCTACTCCTATTCTTGCAGGGGAGGCAAAACCCATACCACGTAAATTTATTACCCTTATTCCCTCCATTGCTTTTATGTTCTGCACTATGTACCAAATGTTGCCAAAGATTAGGGGCCTTTTTAAAAATAAAACTAGTGTGTTTCGGAGGGACACTTCCTAGAACAGGTTGATTCTTTAAAGTTCTTTCGGATCGCATTTTTTAGTCTTCCTACATTCGTATTATTCCTCCCAGTAGCTACCACTTGAAATCTCTCTCTTCTGCGCAGTTACGGTACAGCCTCTTAATTTATCCCCTAGGTATATTCCTAAGCCATGGGCTATAATTACAATTCGTGACGTCAATATAGGCATTAATGTCCGTGGCTTTGAAAAGGTCTTGATTTAAAATTTTGCCATTTTCAATAAAAACTGTAAGGTCAAGAAAGTCTATTGACTGGTAAAATGAAGATTCCAATCATTAATATTTATCTCCACAATAAACTCCTCCAAACCCTGTCTCTCCCCTGATATTATCTTTCTCCCAAGACGCCATAAAGAGGTTGGCGAAATTTGGGGCGAATTTCGCCCCATCGCCATCCCTCTGCACTGTAAATAATATACATCCTCAAAGATGAAGTAATTGTGGCAAAGGCAAAAGTCAGTACAATCCACTATAATTTTTTTCTGAGCAGAATCAGGGATCACTATCTAAGGCTTCCTCTACCTCCTTAAGCCCCTAATGTTTAGGGATAACAGTATAAAGTGATGTTACGTCGACAGTAGCTAGCCATATATCGTCACTACTTGGACCCAAACTGTTCACTAGTTGTATCACATTTCCAGAGCCTTTCAAATATGAAGGAACTTGTATTACAAGACCCTGTAGAAAATAATCCACATACTCAGAGAGTCTACTCATCATGGAGTTAATCCCTGAGATGAGAGGTCTCCCTGGTGAGTTTTCCAAGCTTTTCTGGATCTTAGGCAGGTGGTAGATCACAGGGGTAACTGGATATTTCATGTGTAATTAATCTAATTCCTTATTATTTAAAATACCTTTCTCATATCCTTCCTGAAGCAATTTATTCATTTTTCCTTTATACTCTACAACCAGATCACTTATTAATTTCCAATAAGTATTGTAAGGGATCGTTTCTTTTCAGGGGGTCAAACTCAGATATCTCACCAGACAACGGATTTTCATGTCCAAACATTTATTTTGACAGTCTTCTTATAAAGGATAGTCCAGTTATACATCACTGGGTGGGGTGAGGTTCCCGCACCGTTAACACTTAAAACGCAAATAAACTCTTGCCCGTCTAGGCGCTACCTAAGCACAATACGTCCCTACCTTACTCATAGAGCTCAGTTCACACATGGACAACATATGCGGCTTTCCTCAGCCAACATCAATACTGCAGCCTCCAGGCTGTGGCAACTCCAGTACCTTTTGGGTGAATGTGGCCCAATAGTCCTCCAGACGCTGGGCGTGCAACCCTTGTTCTCTAGGTGTCGCTAGGTCCTCCAAACCTCAGGCTATTCAAAGCCTTGTGGCCCCTCAGTCCTCCTGACTGAGACCACACACAGAGCCTCTGCTTCACAAAACAGTCTCGCTCTCCCTCCTCAGACTGACCTACTCTGAGGCGCTTTATACAAGCCTGATTACAGCAGGCCTCACCTGCGATCACCTCAGGTAGAAAGGAAAACCAGTATTGGAAGGGTGTGGACTGGGAACTCCCTCTACCAAGCCTAGCCACCAGTCCAAGTAAAATCCAGCCCAGAAAATGTATACAGAAATGTATCAGCAAACTGTGCTTTGCTGAGACTACTGCCACTCTGGATTTTATCTGTCTCACCCATCTGAGGTACCTGAAGTGGGACAACACACCTTCCAGCCCTGTTCACATTACCACAGTATCTTTATCTGAACTGAGTCTTTGCATCTTGTTCTTATATTTTTCTGCTTCCATTAACCCCCCCCCCCCCCTCCTTTATCCGTCGGCTTTATTACAATCGTAGTGTTTTGTATCTAATACCTCAAATTCCCGTAACATCCCTCTTTTAAAACTTTCTATATAATCGTGGTCCTCATTTTTAGGAAAAAACTGCGACTTATCCCGCAGTTGGGTGTGAACAAATCCATTCATCATCCCTGCGTTTTTCATGGGTGGTACCTCATTAGATAATATTTGGTGATATTAAGTTTTCTGATATACTTGTGTATATCAAGAAAAGTCTCCAATTTTTTTTTGTCTATTAGTGGGCGAGAATTTAAGGCCATTCCCTAATACTCACTTCTCCTGATTGGAAAGGACATAAAAACTTAAATTAAATATCCCCTTTACTTCCCTCTACTCTTCTTACTGTTTTGCCTTTTCCTCTCTTTCCCCTATATGTGTTCTTTTTTGGGTGGTACTTATCCTGTCTATTTCCCTCTTTTCTTCTATTCTGATGCCTCTCTGTACTCCCTTCGTTATTTGATATGGAAAATATTGTCTCTCCGGAGCCCCATCTCTTTGCATCTGCAGTTGTAGGGGGTCCTCATTTTGATTTATTTGTGAAAAATGCTGACTATACTGATTGCCTTTTTATCTCTAGCCACATAATCACACCCAATGTCTTACTCCTCTGCCTTTCATTATGGTGGCGTATGAACTGCATTCAACATAAGGACCTTCTAATGAATTTCCTCATGCCAGCCCACACATATCCGCCACAACCCAGAACAAAGAATGGTCCTTGCCTTATGTTTATACAGCGGCATATAAGGCCTTTTATGTCAGATGAATGCCTAATTTTTGGAGCCTGTACTGGCCGACAGTTACATATTTATCCTGTGACCGCCTAATGTACCTCCAGCCACAGAATCCAAAGTTCTTTGCTGTCAGGTAAATGCCTATTGCCTAATTTTTGGGGCCTGTACTGGCCTACAGTTACATTGTAGCAGGGGCAATATTTGAATTTGCGATATTTCACGAAGATTTAGTAGAATATTCTTCATATATTTGTGAATTCGAGATTATATTCTTGATTGCGAAAATCGGCAATGTATTATTTGCGTAATGCGCGTGAAATACAGGCGTGGGTCACTTATGCTACATTTTTCAAGCTGGTATAAGTTTCCTGAGACTGGAGGAAATGGTTGACATGACAGAACATTAGAATAGCTATATATGCAGATAGAGTGCTCCAATATATTTGCGCTTGCGAATTTCCGGCAATTAATGATGCAGATATTTTTTGCAATACGTGCAACTTGTATAGTAAGGGGCAGGCAACTTTTCTATTGGTTGCTAGGAATTTTGCTAAGCTGTGACAAAGCCTTCTCAATGGCCCACAAGCTAGAAGAAGGGAGGGATGATCGCCTGATGTGTACTGTGTTAAAGAAAAAACAAATATTCGTCATTACGAATATATAGCACTGTAATCTAAATATTCGTGAATTCTCGAAGTGCCGATATTCGAGATAAAAATGTCCTTTTTGGATTTTCGCGCTCAACACTATTACATTTTTTTCCTGTGACCGCTGTGGGGATTCACTCTGGTAGGCAGCTTAGCGGACGCAGTATAGAGGCAATCATAAAGTCTTTAACATAAATAGTTCAGTGTTTATTCACACAGAAGGCAAAACAAAATAACTGTTTGTAGTGTTGGTGTATGTTCACACCATGGAGAGTCCACAGAACACAAATATTCACCTTGTTAGCAGTTTTTCATCAGCCATCTACAGCAGGCTTTAGGGGCCCTGTTTTCCAGCAATGCGGCTCTCAGCCCTTTAGCACGGCACACCTTAAGCAGATCCCAAAACCACAGAGTCTCCACAGCTTCACTGTGAAATTGAGGATAATCCACACAGCTGAGACTGCTGGCTGGGTTTTTATATCCCCAACCAAAACCCGGCCTGGAACGTGGGGAACAGCTACCCACTGGGCACTTTGGCTGCTCCCAGTAAGAGCCGGCCCAGATCGACTCTACAGTCATACTAAATAAGAAATAGTGTCAGTCAGCACTAACTGCCGCTGACACTTAAAAATACTGGCTCTTACCTCACTGAGGCCAGGAATCTAGGTGACACATACCTTCTGTCAATGACGGACCCGTGCTCCTTCCTACACCGCCTAATGTACCTCTAGCCACAGAATCCAAAGTTCTTTGCTGTCAGGTAAATGCCTATTGCATAATATTTAGGGCCTGTAAATTTTTTTATCTCTAGCCACATAATCACACCCAATGTCTTACTCCTCTGCCTTTCATTATGGTGGCGTATGAACTGCATTCAACATAAGGACCTTCTAATGTCACAGGGTCATGTGACTTTGCTCCCCACCCCGTACTGTGCCCTTCACCTTGTACTGTGCCCCTCACATTGTACTGTGCCCCCTTATACCCTGCATTGTGCCCTCTTACCACACCCTGTGCAGTGCCCCTAGTCATTCCCTGTACTGTGCCCTCTTATACCCTTTTATCCGGTCAAGGTATGGCGGTGTTATCCGGTCACTGTACAGAGGTGTTATCCGGTCAATTTATGGTGGTGGTATCCAATAACTGAATGGCCATAACTGTATCCCTTTCCCTGCCCACGCCATCCTTTTGCATCCTATGCAGATTGCGGTGCTAAGGACCTGTGCGCCACAATCTGTGTCAGAAATACGCTTAATATAGACGTATTTTTATATAATAAATGACCACTTAATTGCATTATTATTTGGGGGTAGGGCTAATATCTTTATGGCTAGTTTCACACTAGCGTTCGGCTGTCCGCTCGTGAGCTCTGTTTGAAGGGGCTCACGAGCGGACCCGAACGCTTCCGTCCAGCCCTGATGCAGTCTGAATGGATGCGGATCCGCTCAGACTGCATCAGTCTGGCGGCGTTCAGCCTCCGCTCCGCTCAGCAGGCGGACACCTGAACGCTGCTTGCAGCGTTCGGGTGTCCGCCTGGACGTGCAGAGGCGCGCGGATCCGTCCAGACTTACAATGTAAGTCAATGGGGACGGATCCGTTTGAATATGACACACTATGGCTCAATCTTCAAACGGATCCGTCCCCCATTGACTTTCAATGTAAAAGTCTGGACGGATCCGCTCAGGCTAATTTCACACTTAGCCATTTTTTGCCAATATAATGCAGACGGATCCGTTCTGAACGGAGCCACCGTCTGCATTAATATGAGCGGATCCGTTCAGAACGGATCCGATCGAACGCTAGTGTGAAAGTAGCCTTAATTATATAGATTCTAGTGTATTATACTGTGCCCTGTATTTCCCAGTAGAAAATTATCCTTGGAAAACACAGTCCTCATCCCTGACCACCAGGACCAGTATATATTTACATATATATATATATATATATATATATATATATACACAGGTCCTTCTCAAAACATTAGCATATTGTGATAAAGTTCATTATTTTCTGTAATGTACTGATAAACATTAGACTTTCATATATTTTAGATTCATTACCCACAACTGAAGTAGTTCAAGCCTTTTATTGTTTTAATATTGATGATTTTGGCATACAGCTCATGAAAACCCAAATTTCCTATCTCAAAAAATTAGCATATTTCATCCGACCAATAAAATAAAAGTGTTTTTAATACAAAAAAAGTCAACCTTCAAATAATTATGTTCAGTTATGCACTCAATACTTGGTCGGGAATCCTTTTGCAAAAATGACTGCTTCAATGTGGCGTGGCATGGAGGCAATCAGCCTGTGGCACTGCTGAGGTGTTATGGAGGCCCAGGATGCTTCGATAGCGGCCTTAAGCTCATCCAGAGTGTTGGGTCTTGCGTCTCTCAACTTTCTCTTCCCAATATCTCACAGATTCTCTATGGGGTTCAGGTCAGGAGAGTTGGCAGGCCAATTGAGCACAGTAATACCATGGTCAGTAAACCATTTACCAGTGGTTTTGGCACTGTGAGCAGGTGCCAGGTCGTGCTGAAAAATGAAATCTTCATCTCCATAAAGCTTTTCAGCAGATGGAAGCATGAAGTGCTCCAAAATCTCCTGATAGCTAGCTGCATTGACCCTGCCCTTGATAAAACACAGTGGACCAACACCAGCAGCTGACATGGCACCCCAGACCATCACTGACTGTGGGTACTTGACACTGGACTTCAGGCATTTTGGCATTTCCCTCTCCCCAGTCTTCCTCCAGACTCTGGCACCTTGATTTCCGAATGACATGCAAAATTTGCTTTCATCCGAAAAAAGTACTTTGGACCACTGAGCAACAGTCCAGTGCTGCTTCTCTGTAGCCCAGGTCAGGCGCTTCTGCCGCTGTTTCTGGTTCAAAACTGGCTTGACCTGGGGAATGCGGCACCTGTAGCCCATTTCCTGCACCCGCCTGTACACGGTGGCTCTGGATGTTTCTACTCCAGACTCAGTCCACTGCTTCCGCAGGTCCCCCAAGGTCTGGAATCGGTCCTTCTCCACACTCTTCCTCAGGGTCCGGTCACCTCTTCTCATTGTGCAGCGTTTTCTGCCACACTTTTTCCTTCCCACAGACTTCCCACTGAGGTGCCTTGATACAGCACTCTGGGAACAGCCTATTCGTTCAGAAATTTCTTTCTGTGTCTTACCCTCTTGCTTGAGGGTGTCAATGATGGCCTTCTGGACGGCAGTCAGGTCGGCAGTCTTACCCATGATTGCGGTTTTGAGTAATGAACCAGGCTGGGAGTTTTTAAAAGCCTCAGGAATCTTTTGCAGGTGTTTAGAGTCAATAAGTTGATTCAGATGATTAGGTTAATAGCTCGTTTAGAGAACCTTTTCATGATATGCTAATTTTTTTAGATAGGAATTTTGGGTTTTCATGAGCTGTATGCCAAAATCATCAATATTAAAACAATAAAAGGCTTGAACTACTTCAGTTGGTGTGTAATGAATCTAAAATATATGAAAGTCTAATGTTTATCAGTACATTACAGAAAATGAACTTTATCACAATATGCTAATTTTTTTAGAAGGACCTGTATTTGCTAAGAACTTCAAAATGGGGCATTAATTTATGTATAACCTTTGCATTTAGTACTATGAGAGTGCTGTTATGTTCTATTTTCGCTTTAGGTGTGGCCATGTATATCTGTATATCTATGTATTTATTTATCATATTGTGCAGGATGCTTTTATTTTTTTTGTGGGTGTGTGTTTTTGTCTTTGCAATACACACATGGAGGTTTGGCCGCCTCCAAGTCTGAATACATTCCTATTATCCCACCGTTCCCACAGTCTGCTTTCAATTAGGTGACACATACGGTATAGCTGTGCGTGCTCTTCCTCTCACTGGGTGCCTAAATACACACAGAGGTAGCAAGTAGCAACACAGTATATGTGTAGGTTCTGCTCTCCTGAATGTAGGTGCCCACTGGCATGGAGATAGGTTTTAAATAGAGTAGGTTCCTGCATGGATTGAGGTCACCTTGCCATGCTAAGAGACCACAGAGGTGCTTTGATCAAAATATGCCACAATACTAATCACACCTGAAATCCCAGAACCTGGTATCCAGTATAGCAAGGTCCTTGCACTCTCAGATTCTGCTTGCTTAGTTGTGGACCAGTTACGCTGCCAGACAGAACTGGAGCCAGAAAAGGTGCGTCAACCACTGGACACCAGGTACTTGACTCTGAAATGTGTCCATTAACTGTTAACCCATTAACGCATTGTCTAACAATGGCCCAATCACCAATCCTGTCAAATGGATTTTATTGTTTGGTTTTAGGCACAATTTTCCTTATCTGTCTAGGGCACCAAAATCCTTTTTCCTACTCATGTACGGCTGATCAGCATATGTAATGTATCTGTACATGTAACATAGTATTTAGACTATTTGCAAAGAAATATTATTTTGTTTTGTGACAATTTCTGATGGCTGCCTCATAAATATGCTGAATTTCAAAACCAGAAGTATGGGATTTCTTCTAGAGAAATGTCCAGTCTATGCACATGGTCAGAACATTTACTATCGGCTTTATACGGTATAATAACTGAATAATGAATTTGTTACAGTGACAGAATTCCCATACATATATGGAACTGATACTTAAAATGTACAGTCTTACTTGACCACTAATGGAAAGAACAGATTCTGTGAATTATTAAAAGCCTTTAGGGAAAAACCTCTATTGATCTTGAGAACAAAATATAGCACACTTGTTGCAAATCAGGAAAATAAGGTCATTCTTCGAGAAAAGAACAGGAAACTGTGGACACTGCAGATACATGTGTAATGCTTGGAGCAGGCAATGAAATGGGGCATATTTTTACTTAGAGTATATCTGCATTCTGCATTTCAAGAGTCAACCTATTTAACCCAGGGTCAACCCATTTAAGCCAGGCATAATGTCTAGTAGAGTTGTTACTGATAATTAAAATTATACCTGTCTTGTGAAAATTGAATGTGGCGTTCCTGAGGGGGAAAAAAAACTTTTATATGCAAATAAGGTCTTCAGTGCACTGAGGGACATGGCCAGAACTGAAAAACTGAGGAGCTGAGGTAAACCTAGGCCATGCCCCTTGGTGGACTGAAGAAAAGTCTTTTTTTTTTATTGGGAATGCTGCAACCAACTTCCACAAAACCTATACCTGAGGTAATAGGGTCAGTCTTGCTGATATGTGATCTTAAAATAGTTTAGTTGTGAATATGTGTTGTGGGGATTCACTCTGGTAGTTAGGATTAGCGGATGCAGCACAGAGGCAAAGTACAAGTTTTAGGTTTAAAACATCAGTGTTTATTCACACGTGAAAGCAAAACAAAAACGCAAGTTGGTTGGTGATCGTTCACACACATGAAAAGTTCATATATGAAACAGTCACCTTTTCTCCTGGGTGTTACTTTACAACCTGTTGGAAGTTCTGCTTTGTCAAGTCCACAGACAGGCGTTGGGCGGCCTGTTCGCACTCACAGGGGTCTAAACCCTCCAGCCCGGCTCAAGCCGCGGATCCCAACACAGCCCTCAGATCACAGCACACAGACCTCCTGAGCTTCACTGTCAGACGGAGGTAATCCTCCCCACCTGGTGTCACAACCAGACAGCTGAGAAGCTCTGACAGAGGCCTTTCAGAACCTCCTCCTTGAGTTTCTGTGTTGTGGTATTCAGCTCCTCCTCTCGTTAGCCTCTCTCAGCTGTCATGTGTTGGACTAATTGCTTCCCTTTAAATTCCTCCCCAGAATGCTTTTCTGGGCGGCTTATACTACTTCCTGGAGTGTGTGTGCATGCTGACCTTGTTCTCCTGTCTGCTACAAAGCTAAGTGTTGTACCTTTATCTGTTATTTTCTGTTTGCTGGATCCCAGGTGACCCTGACTCCCTCCGTATCTTGTGTAGGGAGCCGGTGGTCGTGCCCCCTCACTATTGTAGGGTGCTCAGGGCTTTATAGTAAAGGTTCGTGGATATGCAAACCTCCACCATTAGGATCTTTGCATAGGCTGAGCAGCCAGGGAAAGTGCCAGGTCTTCTGCAGGGGTCTCCCTTGGTTCCTTAGCTTTCGGATCCAGCGAGTCATTTATACATGTTGCTTTGCCTTGTTTCCTGTACACCGTCCGTGACATTATAAGCCGCCATAACCGTCTCAAGCATGGATCCAGTTTCACTTTTGGCTGAACGCTTCCAGGGTCTTTCATTGGAGGTAGCTGATCTCCGTAAGACTTTTTCTCAGCTTCAAGTGACCGGTTCAGCTTGCGTTCATGGAGTTTGTTCTGAGCCTAAGATCTCGCTCCCGGATACGTTCTCCGGGGGTAGTGAGAATTTTGTGCGTTTTAGAGAGGCTTGCAAACTCCATTTTCGCCTTCTTCCCCACTCCTCTGGTGATGAGGAACGGAGGGTGGGGATCATTATATCGCTGCTCAGAGGTAACGCTCAGTCCTGGGCCTTTTCGCTGCCGGAGGGGGCACGGCCTCTCCGTTCAGTGGATGAATTCTTTTTAGCCCTGGGTCAGATATATGATGATCCGGATCGTATTGCTCTGGCTGAGTCTAAACTACGTCTATTATGCCAGGGTAAACAATCCGCAGAAATATACTGCTCAGAATTTCGGAGATGGGCAGTTGATACTGGTTGGAATGATGCTGCACTCCGAAGTCAATTTTGCCATGGTCTTTCAGAGGGATTGAAAGATGCATTTGCCTTTCATGAGAGGCCTATTTCTTTGGACTCTGCTATGTCTCAGGCCGTTCGTATTGACAGGCATCTTAGAGAGAGAGGAGAGATGTCCTCTTCCTGTCATACTCAGTCCCAGGACAGTGCAGCGGTCCCATTCTGTGCGCAGGGGTCTCAGTCGCCGTCAGCCCCTTCTGAGCAGGAGCCCATGCAGCTGGGGTTGATTGCTTCTGACAATAGAAGATTCAGCTCGCATGGGAGGGTTTGTTTTTGCTGTGGAGGTATAAATCACTTGGCAAATATTTGTCCCTCTAGGAGATTCAGGCAGTTTTTTGGGAGTAATAAAGAAACAAACAGGAAAAAATCTTTTAAAAATGTTCCGTCTGTTACTATTGGCAGGGTTGAGGCGGAAATTGAAGGTTTTCCATTTGCTTGTAGTTCCCGTTTTGTCCTGCCGGCTAGGGTGGCGCTAGAGAGCAATAACATTTTTTGTGAGATTTTTGTGGATAGTGGAGCAGCGGTCAATCTCATTGATAATCAATTTGCGATAACTCATGGTTTCCAGGTGCGCATTTTGGGAAAGGATATTCCTGTTTTTGCTATCGATTCCGCTCCACTTTCTCAAAAATCATTAAAGGGCATAGTTCACAATATCCGTTTAATTGTGAGTGATGCTCATGTTGAGGATGTGTCATGTTTCGTCCTTAGCGGTTTACCTACCCCTCTAGTGTTGGGGCTGCCCTGGCTCACTAAGCATAACCCCACCATTGATTGGCAAGCGAGGCAAATAAATGGTTGGAGTGACTTTTGCAGAGAGAATTGCCTCATGACATCTGTTTCTGAGGTTGCTACTAAGACTGTACCATCTTTTCTCTCTGAATTTTCGGATGTCTTCTCTGAGAGTGGAGTTCAGGATTTGCCCCCGCACAGGGAGTACGATTGCCTTATTAATCTCATCCCAGACGCCAAGCTGCCTAAATCTCGTTTATACAATCTTTCCCAACCTGAGAGGATCGCTATGCGTGCTTATATC